>NC_092820.1:92054952-92264952 GCF_023375885.2 Dermacentor andersoni
CTTTTTGACGTCCTGTTCTTCATGTTGTATGTGTGACTAGAAAGAATGTAAGCACTGCTCGCTTCATTTTTCTGACTGATTTTAGCCTCGTCCTTTCGGGGCTAAGAGTCATTGTATTTTTTGTTTCCTTAAGGCGGTATGAGTACTTACGGAGATTTGCTCAACTGATGGCGATAGTTTTTGTGAGTGGATACGAAAACTCTATGGTGCCCTAGCCACATACAGCTCCTCTGTAAACGTTCGGCGCCACTCATCTCGCCATTGCTGCCGACGGTATTGTGCATAGCGTTCGAGCAATGTGCGAGAGAGGTTATTCCTGAAATCATGTTTATTTATTATATGCACTGCTAATTCTAAGCATTTTGTGGCTTCGGTTGTATCTTTGGTTAGCAGCGCGACAACCAACGTCGTAAGTGAAAGAAGGGAAAGGAAAGAGCGCTTTTTCTACATTTATTCTCCCTTCTCTTCCTTGCTACGTCGATCGTCACGCTGCTAATAAATATGTAGCATTATAAACATACTCATTATTCCACACTTGGAAAGTACATTGCGGCTTTATGTGGCATACTCTGATAGCGTCCCGCTTTGGTAGGGCACTCGCTTGACAAGGTCGCGCATGAGCATGGCAGCATGACGAGGAATATGTGACGCTTAAGCATTGAAGTGAATGAGGAATAAATAATCATATAGGAGGTCGCGATACAGTCTTTACCTAAGGGACCTCCTTATGTATACTACTCACATGTAATTTTTCTGTATTTTTACCAATAAATTGACATAAATTGAAATATATATCGATGGAACGACAAAAGCATTATGACGACGGTGCCATTACGATAATGAGGTGTCGATATTTAAACTATGATGATGACAATCTGACGGCAATGGCATGAAGACGATCAGATGAAGACGATCACGTGACGACGACAGTATAACGACCACCGGAAGAAATAAAACAGGACTGTCGACGATAGCATGAATACTACGGCATGAGGACGACAGTGTGACGACAGATCAATGATAGCATCTGCCTGACGACGGCGCAATGAAGACGATTGTGTGACAATGACAACATGGTCACAATTGAATGACGACGTCATGACTAAGAAAGAACAATAGAAAAGGAATGACGTCGACAGATTGACAAAGCTGGTATGCTGAAGATGGCACGACGACAAGGGGATGTCGTTACCGAAGTGATTACGACGAACGAACTAGAGCCTGACGACGTTGGCATCAAGACAACGGTATGGCGGCGACTGTGTAATGACGCCATGACGAAAGTCGGATATCGAAGTTACAATCGTGTAGATGGACGGGCAGGACAACGTCTGTATGGCGACGATATCCTGATGATGACGACTTGACGAGAGTCGGATGGCAAAGCTCGAATGACGACGATGCAATGACCACGACATCATCGCGACCGCAAACACATGCCTAGTAGCCAAAGCTATTAGACAACTCGGACCGCTGCGTCGGACAACAAGGCGTGAAAACGACTGCATCACGAGGCTAAGATACTGAAGCAGGAATGACGACGATGGAGCTACCAGGATGGCGCCACAACCAGGCGCACATATAGCCGACCAAGCAGATAGACAACTTCGCTTACTGAGTTGGCGTGAGATGCTAGGTAGATAAATAGAAAAGCTTAAATGGCTGAAGTGGGCAAATAATTATATTCGCTATGCGATAATATGCGGAGGACAAATACGTGTAGCATTCAATATACGGACTAGAAAACGAGAATTTATAATTGGCAGTCACCCTTTGGAACATCAGTTAAAGTACGCTAACTTAGGCTAATTACTCGTAGGTAGCGTGAGTAGGGAGCCGAAAATATCAGGGCTAAAGCGCAATCAGCAGGTATTACAGAGTCATGACTACAAGCTTGCCACTAACCTTGAAAAGCAAAATCGGCGACATGCTACGCTCCTGTACCACGTGCAGTCGAAAGTTTGCTGCACACGTGGCAATGTATCATGTTATACGTTTTGGAGAGGTCACACTTGCAATACATACAGTCGCATTTTAAAGCAAACGTATGGCGCTATGATCTACTTTGTCAACGAGACATGCGAGCATATAATGCACAACCTCTAAGTTCTTTCTTTATTTCTTTCTTTCCGTCCTTTCGCTTCCTTTCTTTTTTTCGTTCTTTTTTTTTCGTTCATTTTATCGTTCGTTTTTTTTTCTTCATACTTTCTTTTATTCAATCTTGTTCAGCCATTGCATCTTCGCTTGTGTCATGAATTAACCATTGATGATAATCATATTTTTTGTCTTATTGGACTAAACGCCGCCCTTTTCGGGTATGAGCCATTGCAGCGAGCCATTTAAGGCGTTCGCCTTAAAAGTCTACCATCATTACTTTGTAGCGGTAGTAACGTATGGTACAGGAAAGATGTTATAACACAAAGCTGGGCAAAGTGTTCACCACGCAACGAGCTATGGAACGAAATATCGTATGTTTAGCGTATTGCGTAACCTGAGTTAATCTGTTAAGCGCAAGGTAACACTAAAGTTTCGAACGTCTGTTGAAACGAGTGAGCAACTGTTGTGACCAGTTCTTTGGTCTAACGCATTACTCCTGCATTTATTATCTAGATTACTGCGAAGAAGGAGTTTGCACTAAATAACTCATATAAAACTCACAAAAGGTAAGTTTCTTTTTCTCAATAGAGTTGAATAACAAAGTTTGTAGTAGGAATAAATGTCTGTCATGTCCACTGAGTATGTTCGCTATCTGCCCTTTACATTATCCCTCATACTAAATTTCTCGAGTCTCTAACTCGTTTAATTGTCAGAGTACAAAGTCAAATCTCAGTAAAGAGAATTCCTAGAATGTTCGGTTTAGATTCATTTCAGTTTCCGGAAAGAAACCGAGGGTGGCGAGAAAAGCAACTTTGGGCCACAGCCTAAATGGCCTCGTCCCTCCGTCAGTTCCTATAGTGTTTGAGGCAGGAAGAGGTCGGGTTCGGCGCTGTTTACTGAATTACTGAGCTCCATCTACTGAATATGCGCCAACAAGCCCAGCTATAAGTAGTATTTAGATCTATGACAGTCAATATGCATTTGAGTTATAAAACAAAGTGCGGGATGAACTGCACCGTCCAATACAATGTATTTTCATACAATTAAACTCATTATACAGTAATATATATATATATATATATATATATATATATATATATATATATATATATATATATATATATATAAATACAACCGTGAAAATAAAGATAAGGTAACTATATGTATATGTAATTTAGAAAGCAAACTTACAACTTGTGTCATGCACGCCATCAGGCCAAACTAAAACCGTTAGTCCCAAGAGCTCCTTATTTATAATATTGACTCGTGCTGATCTTTATTGAGTGTCTGCGCTTCACCGCCTAAGAAATGTTATCGCTGAGCGCAGGACGTGCCTTCATGTATCGGAAGTTTCTCAAATGTTATCGATGGTTCTACCCGCGGTCTGTTGTGACTGAACATTGTGTAATCTGATTCCTTGTATGCGCGACCAGACTTGTGTAGAACATCCTGAAAGACACGTGGGCATCAGCGATTACTCGGGTACGTTCGATGACTCATGTATAAAAGGCGAGGCGTTTGACCCATTTATCAGATTTTGACGATTGCCGACTGTGTTCGCCACTATCATAGTGCTTTGAATGTAGCCTGTTGTTGTGGGCACAGGTTGACCCAATAAAAGTTAATTTCGTCATTCATAATATCCTTACTTTATTTTTTTACCTTCGCTATTACTCGACAATATCGTAGACAAATTGCAGAAAACAATATGTCTATCAAGTGCTCAATGAAGGGTGCTAAAAATCTTGTAGCAAAAGTCCTTGCGTCACAAGCCTATAATTTGAAGGACATTTTGGTTCTATAAAGGTATCCGTTTTCTTAGTTGTACAAATGTCCAATGGCGAATAGCATTATTTGTCTAATTCACGCATTTTGAACCTCTGTATCCATCTTTCTTTCCATGTATTTAGCCTCTAACGCTGACCGAGTGGTCTATGTTGTCTACCTCCTTGGGCCCCTAGGTATGTGCTTGTGGTCGGCATGCCGTCGTGGTCATTCTATCGTCGCCATTATAGCTTCGGTATCTGACTCTCGTCATCTCGTCGTCGTCAGGCACTGCGCGCAGGCCCAGTGAACCAAGGGATCTGATAGCATGGGCCGCTAAGATGCCGTCATGGTTGTTGCACTGCCATCACTCCCGGTTCGTAGTCTGACTCTCCTCATCGTTCCGTAGTCACGCCATCGTCGTCATACAGTCATGGACAATTCGTGTTCATACCGTGGTCGCGGTGCCGTCGTGGAGACTGCATTGCCCTCATTCCAGCTTTGTCATCTCACTTTCATCATGCCGTCGTCGTTGCACATTTCACGCCCACTCAGTGAGTCGAATTGTTTATTAGGCTGGGTCACTAAGTGTCAGCTCGTGCTGGTTACAATATATTCACCGTAGCATGTCGTCGTTCCAGCTTCGTCATCGTACTCTCATTATGCCGCCGTCGTCGCATCATCGTCGTCATTCGTGCACTCATTGTCCTATCTTCGTCGTGGTGCCATCGTCCTCGCCTTATTGTCGTTGTCCAAACTTCGTCATCCGACTTTCGTCTTGCCATCGTCTTCCCACGCTTACGCCTGCCCAGCGAATCAAATACGCTAAATGCGTGAACCACTAGGTGTGAGCTCACGGCTATGATGTCATTGTGATCGTTCCATTGTCCTAATTCAAGCTTCATCATCAAGCTCTGGTCAAGCCGTCGGCATCACAAGAATTCTCATAAAATCGTCATTAATTTGTTGTCCTACCCTTGATGTAACGCCGTAGCCGTCGTTCTATCATCGTCACTCCAGTTTTGTTACCCAATTCTCCTCATGCCTTAGTCGTTATGCCATCAACGTCTTACAGTTCTCCTGCACTTGTCATACTTCCGTCGTGATGCCGTCATGGTAGCTTCATATTCATCACTCACCTTCGTCATTCAATTCTTTTCATGCTGTGGTCAGCACACCATCATCACTATAGACTTATCGCCATGGCAGCGTCGTCATACCCTCCTCGTCGTACCATTGACCTTACACCATGGTCATGTCATTGTCGCAATTGAGTACTCGTCATACAGTCGTCTAGATATGGCTGTTATTCGAACTTTGCCATCCGGCTCGCCTCATACCGTCATGGTTACAGCATCGTCATCAGAGAGTTGTCGTAATAGGATTGTCGTAAATCCGTCGTTCTGACGCCTCCGTCGTCAGTCTTAGTGACACAATCACCTTCACGTCACTGTCCTCACCCGACTGTACTCACGCCGTCGGCGTGAAACCACTTTCGTGAATTAAATTGGCCTCACTCCTTTTTCAGCACTGCGTCATCATCATGTAATCATCCACATGACCTGCGTTGGAAAGCGAGAGTATGCGCATATATTCCAAAGAATGCAAGTCACAGAAAGACTACAAATTCTAAATAAACGTGTGTTCAGCGATGGTTGCGTCGGTACCTTTCTTGAACTCTAATCGTGTTAACGTTGACTGTCATCAGAAGACACGCTCTGTCAAATTTTTTTTTTTTAACGTTGAGGTGGTGCATGTTGAAGTTTGCCTATATTGATTTTCTAGGAAAAACACGGGGAAGGCAGCAGATGGAAATTCAAGACGATGAGCAGAACGAGAACAAAGTGAAAGCTGAAGGCAGGAGCCAACCTTTCGACAAGTGGACTGGTCGGAGTGGCCCTGTCGCTCGTTAGGTTAGTTCTCACGCTCAACTATTTAGAATTCGATTCTATTTACTACCTGCAAACTTTCCGCACTAGCATGGCAACACCATTCGCTCCTACGTATGCGAACATTATCATTAGAGACCTTGAAGCAGACCTGTTGAAGTCTCACCCTCTAAAACCCCGCCCATATCTTCGTTACATTGACGACATATATATAATATGGGAACACGGCGCAAACACGTTAAGCGACCTAATTAGCCATTTAAGTCGCTTTCACCAGAGTATTAAATTTACTGTCACCACTCTCCTAGTCAGATGAACATCCTCGACACGACGGTCTACATGGAAAACGGAAAACTGAGAACGGCACTTTACCGGAAGCCTACGGATAGTCAGCTATGTTTAGACTACAACAGGCATCACCCGTGACACTGCTAGCAAGGCATTCTTGTCGATCAAGTGAAACGAATAAGAAGAATATGCAGTGGAGACCACGATTATATCCACCATTTAAATGACCTTAAAACAACGCTAGCAGAAAGGAACTATCCCCAAGTTGCTCTCGATAGAGCTTATAATGCCGCTTGAAGATTGGAGAGGCAGTCGGAATTGGCGAGGAAACAGCCTACACCCGACTTTTACAAACTGTAAGCCTTTAGAACAAAACATTTTAAGGCACTCCCAAACATAAACAACATCCTACGAAAATACCACCAAATATTATCAAGTAACGAGCGCCTGAGAAAAGCGTTGTCGAATGTACCAGGGGTTTGCCTATCGCCGCAACAGCAACATTAGACATGTTAGTGCAGGTAAAAATAAGCCAACATCATTCTACCGTAATACGAGCAAGTTGTCGCCACAGGTGCGAAATATTCAGACACTTTCAAAGTGACATAACAATTAGAAGCACCACAAATGATTACACACGAAGTCAAATCTAGCTTCACATGTAGAAGTTCGGATGTGATTTATATGCTTGAATGTTCCTTCTGTAAGAAACAATATATGGGTGAAACGGTACAATCAATGAACGTCAGATAAAACGGACATCGAGCAGGCACTGCTAAAACACTTCTTAAAGCCGTCGCCGAGCATTTCAACCAAATAGGCCATAACTTTGATGAACTTAAACTGACCATCCTACAGTCGAATTTCCGTTCTGAACGAGAAAGAAAATACAGAGAATCATACCTTATCAATAAGTTCAACACATTGCAACCAATAGACATAAACGTTTCAAAGGGATTTTTAGAATCTATTCGCTATGCTCAATTGTGAAATGTTATTAACCTACTAACCATTTCATACGTCTCCAGCCAACTCTTCGGGTTTTCAAATGTTGATCTACGGAGCGTCGATGGCTCCCTGGGCTGCTGTAGCAGGATCGGTGTTGGCTCCCAGCTGCAGTCGTTGCTGTGCCCTTTCGGTCTTTTCAAGTAGAAGCCCGCCCTCCGGTAGCAGTCCTTGCTGCCTACGGCTAGCTCAATGGCCCTTGGCGACGTTGGCGTTGTCCTCTGTTTTTCGGCCTTGGATCACTGCTTCGAGGGGGGGGGGGGGGGTGCTTGGCTACATGAACGTGCTAGCACTTCCACCAGATGTCACGTAGTAGTGATATTGCAGAAAGCAGCAAATCTTGTCGAACCAAAATTGGGCGAACATATGCCCTCAAAAACAAGCTACACTCAAAGAACAACAATAGCGACGAACACAGTCGGTCATCGTCGAAAACCTGATCAGTGGGTCAAGCGCGTCGTGTTTTTACATGGGTTGTCGAAAGTTCCAGAGTAAATGTTGGTGTCCGCGTGTCTTCCACAAAGTTCTGCACAATTCGCATCACACATACATGCACTCAGATTACACAAGGTACGGCGGCAACGGACAGCGGATAGAACCATCGATAACATTAGAGAAACTTCCGATACGTGCAGGCGCGCCCTGCGCTGAGCGGTTACATTTATTAGACGGTGACACGCGGTTACCCGATACATATAAACAAGCAGACGTGTCAATATACATAGAGCCCGCAACAGCGAGCGGTTTTACCTTCGTGCTGCGTGTCGCTTACACGCGAACAGCGCTCATAAATCGCTCAAAACACGCTGCACCCTGCACCTTTCGCCCATCTCTTGGAAGTTATAGACGCGTGGCTCACTCTTCAACGCGAAACGGCGAGAACTGAGTGCATGAAACTATCAGCAATCGGCACACTCTGTATGCATCGCGAATCACGTACAGCATATGGTTCCCGCGGCATATAATTGTGCGACGCCGGATGGATAAGGCGCTAAAAAGCGATACCAGCTTAAATGACCAGAACCTCATCAGCACATATGGCGCCACCACTGCAGTAGATTACTTGCATCATCAATTCACCGTGCGGCGCCGTCCACAGCATGGGTGTTGCCGCAGGGCTGCCATTTTTACCGGTCATATGAAGTTTCATAACATTGAAAATGATACTGGGCTACGTGGAGATTGGCAAGTGGTACAATGCTTACGCATACTTAGACAATTCCCATAGTAGTTCCTATGTGATTTTTTATTGTGATATTAGCGGGATCATCTTACATTTATAGGCTGCAACATTTTAGCTATCGGCCCACATTTTGTTGCATGAATACTTGTGGACTATTTAAAATTATGTGTTTATGAGGCACACGGCTGAGATGAAAACACGCAAATGGCGTAATTTTTGCAGTGTCGGGTTTCGGTGTAAGAGTTTCTCTGCTGGAATCCAGTCACTGGAAATTTTAGTGATTTGCTTGTATTAAAAACGTCATTTTTGCCGTAATGGCGAAACAGTCAATGCCACAGGAACATGCTAGAACATGACAGGAAGTTTAAGGCTCGCAGCTGTAATGACTGTATGAATTGCAGTAAACATAAGCTCATTGAGCAAGTAAACATGCCTCACGTGACACTTGCAGCCGTAGGAACAGAGAGAACTGGATGACAGAAAAAAATATGGGGTTTTACGTGTCAAAACTACGATGCGATTACGAAGCACGCCGTAGTGGGGGACCTCGGAAATTTGGAGCACGTGGGCATATATCTAAGTACGCGGGCGTTTTTTCCTTAATCGAAATGCAGCCGCCGTGGCCGGGATTCCATCCCGTGATATCGGGCTTAGCAGCCGAACACCACAGCCACTAAGCAACCAGGGCCGGTAAAACTAGAAGACCGCGAGAAGCATCCTGTAGAAGTAAAGGGTCCTATCGGCATTTTCGATTTGTGCCAACTTCGCGTTCCCGTACAAGCTCACAGCTGGCACGATGTGTGCGTCCACTTCGCCATATGTGCTGATGAGGTTCTGGTCATTTAAGCTGGTATCGCTTTTTAGCGCCTTATCCATCCGGCGTCGCACAATTATGTGCCGCGGGAACCATATGCTGTACGTGATTCGTGATGCATAGAGAGTGTGCTGATTGCTGATAGTTTCATGCACTCAGTTCTCGCCGTTTCGCGTTGAAGAGTGAGCCAGGCGTCTATAACTTCCAAGAGATGGGCGAAAGGTGCAGGGTGCGGCGTGTTTTGAGCGATTGTAGGGTTTTGTAAGGCATCGGTCTCCTGTTCCAATAGCGTCACGCCTGGGCGCCTCAAGCGTTTATCTGCAGTATGTGCTGCGCGCGCTGCATACGCAACCGGCCATTATTTCTACTTATCAGCCTAATGAGTGGTCTTGGCCCGTATGCGGGTCCCTCCTGTTTCAGTGCGGTGAGCGTTTAGAATGAGCTCCTCGACCGGTGTTCTGAGAACGTTTTGAAAGTGTTTGACAAAATGCACAGCTGTTCCACATACTTTTCTTCTTCAATGCATAGAAGAGGGGTTTCTTGAAAAAGTAACTCGAATGCCAATGCATATCGTCCTACAGTTTTAAAATTATTGTCTCGGAACTGGTGCAGTCCAGACAATTCATTCCAAGTTGATACGCGTTGCGCGCTCAGATGCTATAAATTCGTAGATTGAAATATTTGCGGTAAAGTAATTATTAAACAGTTAATTATAGTAAATACATTCATTATTATATTATTCATTTTGATTACTCTTAGAAGTAATGGCCGCCTCATGGAGTAATTTAAATCAAGAGATGTTATTGCATTATCTGCCACAGGGAATTAAAAAAAATTGTGCAGCTAAAAGAAACACTTTGTATGTACACTCCATATTTTCATTACATTCTTTCCCTGTGACATTTTATTGATGTGTTCTGTACTGACATTAGGGGCCCTATAACCTAAAACTATTCCAATATATTTCTATTCTAATCTCACGACGTCAAATTTGCGTAACCGCTAACGCAAACACCGGGCGGTCACCCGCAGGGTTGTCAGAACAGACCAATCAAACGCTTTCCTCGTTCATACGAGGTCATTTTTGTTTGCTTGAAAAACGAATAAGATTGCCTACACTGAGCGGCTTGTCGTATCTAATTGGCTGACAAGAGGCGACGAGAACGCTTAAGGGGAGAGGGATTCGATGGGGCGGAGCCACTGCACTGAAAGTCGATAACCGGACGAAGAGGGTGGTGCCGGCGTCTACGATTGGTCGGCTTTCCCTTACTTAGCTTGCGGTGGCTGGTCGAAAATTGCGGCGGCATGCAACGGAAGCTCAAGAATGACGCTAAAACGGACCCTGAGCAAAGAAGAGTTAGCAGAATGAGGGGGTAAACGTGCCGAAAGTGCTCGAAAACGTTACACGGCCACGCAAAAAGCTTTATTATACGCAAATACACCCATGCTCTCCGGCAGGTGCGAGTAGCCAGCGTCTGAGCGATCGGCGGCAGCCATCTTCTATTCCTTTCGGAACGGGGCAGCCTGCGGCTATTCCGAAGAAATTTCAGTTTTGTTCGGCATATTAATGCATCTTTATCGCGTACACGTCACTTTGACGCGGTGAGTTCTTGCGGTTTTGTGACGTCGCGTGACAGGCAGGTGAAGTGGGTGCAGCCCGAAACTTTTTACCAATAGCCGAGGGCTAATGGCGAAAAGGGGTCGAATCAGAAATAACTGTTTTTCTTTTTTCTGTCAAATCATGCATAATCAATGTGTACACATCATATCAGATGGGGAGGTATCGCGGTTTTCGTAACGTCGCGTGACAGACAGGTGAAGTGGGGGTGGTCGAAAAAAGTTTTTGACCAATCGTGGAGGGCTGATAGCAGAATTGGAATAGAAAAGTTTGGAATAGTTTTACGTTATAGCGCCCTAGGCTTCCATTCGTTTACATATATAGAGTTTTACACTTCGCTGCTTTGCGTTACTTAGGAGGTCTCCCTGACAGCCTTGATCTCTGGGACCTCCTCCTGTAAAACTTTGCCACTTAATAAAAACAGTAATGCTCATCAGAAAATGTAATAAAACCAAAAATCACTATTGTTATATGCATGCATTGGCGATGGGAAATATAGGTTGGTGTATAGTCACATGTCAAGTATGTCTAGGGGCTGGCTTGCAAACGGGAAATTCCTCTTACTGACACATGCACCTCTGGCCTAATGGTTTAGTATGGGGCTGCTGTGCTTTAAGGTCCTTTTCTGAATTCTGATTTCAGGAATGTTATTTCTGTTTGTTATATACCCGCCCATAACATCACGCCGAGCATCAGTGGCTTGTGAAGCAAATATCAGCTCACTTTCCTGGCTGCACCCTCTCCGGTATCAGCCAATGAAAGAGCCTAGAAACGTACTTGGTACCGAAAAATACTGGCAACTCGCTAAGAAAGATTTTGTCTTTAATAAACATACTTATTTACGCTTGTGTAAGACCCAATTAAGTTAGTTTTCGTCCCGTTGCCAATGCATGGCCCCTAATTCTTGAACTAGCAAGATACAATAGACTTGCCCCATTATTTTATACTGTTAAGCATTCTTAGTGTGCGTCAATTGTCGGGGCTGATCTATCTATCTATCTATCTATCTATCTATCTATCTATCTATCTATCTATCTATCTATCTATCTATCTATCTATCTATCTATCTATCTATCTATCTATCTATCTATCTATCTATCTATCTATCTATCTATCTATCTATCTATCTATCTATCTATCTATCTATCTATCTATCTATCTATCTATCTATCTATCTATCTATCTATCTATCTATCTATCTATCTATCTATCTATCTATCTATCTATCTATCTATCTATCTATCTATCTATCTATCTATCTATCTATCTATCTATCTATCTATCTATCTATCTATCTATCTATCTATCTATCTATCTATCTATCTATCTATCTATCTATCTATCTATCTATCTATCTATCTATCTATCTATCTATCTATCTATCTCCCGCCAATCTGTGTCGCTGGGTAGTCATTACTCTAGTGGGCAGAGCATTGGGCTGCTGTGCTGAAGGTACCAAGTTCTAAACCGACAACCAGACCAAATTATGTCCCTGGGTATGTGGCTCTAGGTATGTGTCGCTTCTCACTGAACCCAGTTCACAGAAGCTTCGATTACTTAACATGTACCTCAAGGTAAGTGGCACTCTTAACTGATCCTATTTGATAACAACTTGCGTAACTGTCTATGCCCCACTGGATATGTGCCGCTGTTGACTGAACCTCTTTGACACCGACTAGGCTACCTACGTGCCACATATTATGTGCCGCTTTTCATTTGCCGAAATGGTAACCTTTACAAATTTATCCGGTGATGGATAGAATCGAACCTGCGTAATATATAAACTGACAATCTTCTCTGAATGCCTATTTGCACAGGCACCAGCCGAAGACGTTGCAGTGGCGCCGCTCAATATTCTAGCATGTTCAGAGGGAAGCTCGAGAAAGGTGACCTGCAGCATACACTCGTCATATATTATTCGTCTCTACAGTAGAGATACGGTGTGCAGCTACATTGTGCTTCACTCGTAATCACAATAATGTCGACATTATTCATAAGATATGTTCGACCGCAATTTTGATGCGATTAGCATTCTTTGCCTACATCAACCATGTTTAATCTATCTATCTATCTTTGTACCTATATATTTAACTGGCTAGGTAGCTAGCCAGCTGTCTGTCTGTCTGTCTGTCTGTCTGTCTGTCTGTCTGTCTGTCTGTCTGTCTGTCTGTCTGTCTGTCCGTCCGTCCGTCCGTCCGTCTGCCCGTCCGTCCATCCGTCCATCCGTCCGTCCGTCCGTCCGTCCGTCCGTCCGTCCGTCCGTCCGTCCGTCCGTCCGTCCGTCCGTCCGTCCGTCCGTCCGTCCGTCCGTCCGTCCGTCCGTCTGTCCGTCTGTCTGTCTGTCTGTCTGTCTACTCGATAGAACTCCTGGCCGCATTGTATCATAGTGAAGTGCTAACAAATACAATCCGCTGTTGCCAACTCTCATCATAGAGTCGTAGTGAAGGGGGAAAATCCGACATCCACCCGTTCGTCATAAATACGCAGCCGTTCCAGTGTTTTCAATCCTGCTTCGCCATTCAACTCTCGCCATGCCACCGTCGTTACGCCATCGTCGCTATACAAGCTTCATGATACAGTCATTGTCACGTCAGCGTAGCCATGTGATCATCCGCCTCCCACTGTCTATTTACCGTTGTGATGTCATCATCGTCTTTGCGTTGCCGTCGTACAGTCGCCGTCACCCCGTTACCATCGTAACCGAAACAGAAGTTTCCGTTACGTCGGAAATCCCGCAACTTCCTACTACCGTCGACATCGTCACCTGACCACACAGGGTGATTATCAGCGCGAGATTTCTGTCGAACTACAAAAGCCATCAATACTTCGTCTTGTGCGAGTTGGTTTATCTTGAAACATATGGGTAACAGCGCAAACAGATGACCACGAGGAGAGAGACAAGTACACACAGCGCTTGTGAGTACGCGTCTCCCTTCTTGTGGTCATCTGTTTGTGCTGTTACCATATGTTTCTACAAAAGCCAGTGCAGTCGCAATGCCATTTGGGTTACGCCGCCGCTTCGACCAGGGTCCCGAATACGCCCTTTCCAACCCAAGTTAGGTATCTATCACATACCTGTAGTTACCGTTCTAGTGACCCTTTTGTAGTGGTGGTGTCGTGCCCCCTTACACTTCTTGATTTACGGCGTCGGACTCTGTATCAACAGGTGTCTGGGCGTGATTTGTATCAATGCTTAAGATACGTCCCTCCTTTCGGGGCTATTGGCAGACATTGAACTTAATCCCGAACCCACTCTTGAGTCTATTGCCAATACACTGCCCCATCTGGAAGCAAGCCAAAATACTGTGCGCACGGAGCTCACCCTCATTCGCTCAGCTCAATCTAATATAGAAATCTTTCTTGGTCACCTTTCCAGCCGCGTTGATGCGCAGGGGAAAAATGTCGAGGCTAACAGGGAGGGAGAACCTGATTCTCATGCTGAGGCTAATAACGTCATTTTCAAACTTTCACGTGAAATAAAAGAACTAATCCAAAAATGTAGCGACACCGAGAACCGTATCCGTCGATGCAACCTGTTGTTGTTTGGGGCCCAAGAGGTTTAATGTCAAACGTGGGCGCAGTCCTAGTCGCACATATTTTCCTTTTGCAAGGAAAACCTTGATGTTCCGGTTGAACCTAACGCTATTGAAAGAGTGCATAGGATTGGCCGCTACTAGAGCGGTAAAAATGGTGCCATAATTGCTAAGCTTGCTCATTTTAAAGATAAATAAAAAACTTTTGTTGCAGGGTCCAAACATAAGGGTTCCTCGTTTTCAGTACAGGAAGCTCTGCGCAGTACTCTGCGCTTCTGTGGCAGGTGAGAAGCAAGGTTTTACACTGAACAGAAATAGGTTCCCTTGCAAGTACGGTTTCATAGGCTCCTTATCGATAACAAGCAGTTTACCTACAATGCCGACACTAACTCAGTCATTCAATTGAAGCCATGGCTATTACGACATGTTCATGCTCCACCACGCTTTCTGCCTTCCTTGTCAACGCCCACCCAGATCACTTCACTACGTGAAATGTACATGTCTTGCATGCTAACAAATGCCCAGCGTTATCTGCCTAAAAACGATGTTTAAGACCTACTCAAGGACAACAGAACTGACATAGCCATGATGACCGAATCAGAGCTTGCTCCGCAAACAGCTGACGATGAACTTTTGCCTGATTAATCACTTTTTACAACTCACAGGCTTGAAAGCAGCGGGCGCAGAGGTGGTGCTGTTTTGCTCTTCATTAAATCTAACTTGTCTTCTTATCTACTTACGTTTACAGGAACCACAAAATTATTTGCGTTAAGCTATCCATTGCCTCCAGTACACTTACGCTAGCAGCGATTTATCCACCCACTTGAATCCCATCCCTCTTTCGTCGACGAGCTGCACTCTGTGTTACTGGAATTCTTTTCTCGCTTTCCTCGTGCCAAATACGTTTCTTTCGGTGACTATAACCTCCCTGATATTGACGGGGCAATTTAAGTGCAGCGATGCGGCAGTCTAAAGACATTATTGATTTTATTCAACTGTTCAAGTTTACCCAGTCTGTTAACACAGCAACTCAAGATAATAACACACTTGACCTCGTCTGTTTTTCCAAGCCAGAGCTAGATGATTCATTGTCTTGTGTTGGTGCCATTAGCGACGACAGAAATGTCTTATTCAACATATCACTTTTTTCCCATGCACCAGCCGCCAAAAAGATATATTAGTGACTACCAAAACGCTAATATGCTGGCCAATAATTCAGAACATGAAAAATATTGTATGTTTTCATTATGTCCTAACTGAATAAGTTTACCAAAACTGCTTGCTCTACAAACGAAGAATACTAACTTTAACAGACAAGCACGTACCCTTGGTTCACATTCGACGTGATTCCAATAAGCTCTGGGATTCATACATGATCACAAGATTAACAAAAAGAAAAATAGATGTCTTGATCGGGCTGCCGAAACGTCACCCCCGATAAATAAATGAAAACAATATTTCTCATGTCTAAACGAATACACTAAATTCGTACAAGGCTCTAAAAATAAGCTTTTTCATGAGCACCTGTTACATCTTGTGCGCGTTAAGCCCAAAACAACTTTGGAATATTCTAAACTCAAAAAGTAGCAATTCTATTATGTCTTTAGTCAATCCTGATGGGCCACAAATTGCTCATGAGGAACGCTCGGATGTAATGAATGGGCATTTTACGTCAGTTTTTATGTGCGAGCTAAATGGTGGCGCACCTGTAGTACCGAGATCAGGATTTACACAGATGCCTCCTGTCACTGTTACTTCCCCTGGTGTACTTAATCTATGTAGCAAACTTCATATATGTTCTCGTAAGCCTGAAAATATTTCTACTAAAATCCTAAGGGCTACAAATCCCTGTTATAGTCGCGTCCTACAGGTAATATTTATGCAGTATATCTTTGAGGGGTCACTTCCGAAAAAAATTTAAAATTAAGTTATGGGGTTTTACGTGCCAAAACCACTTTCTGATTATGAGGCACGCCGTAGTGGGGGACTCCGGAAATTTCGACCACCTGGGGTTCTTTAACGTGCACCTAAATCTAAGTACACGGGTGTTTTCGCATTTCGCCCCCATCGAGGGGTCACTTCCGAAGGAATGTATCACTGCGAAGGTTGTACGAGCATTCAATGCCGGAAATCTATGCGACCCTGCTAACTATCGCTCCATTTCACTAACTACTACAGCCTGCAAGCTTCTCGAGCGCATCATATATTCACATATAGCAAAACATCTCGATGATAACTCATTTCTTATCCAAAACAACATGATATTTGTACTGGGTTATCCTGTGAAACGCTGCCTTTTGAATTTACTACTGACCTTCATCTTAACTTAGATCGCTTATTTCAGACTGACGCCATGCGCATCAAATTCTCGAAAGCATTTAATCACGTCGCTGAGAAAGAACTTATGAATAAAATCCCCTCACTGAATCTCGACCCATTAATCTTACCGTGGGTAAACTGCTTCTTAAGACGGAGTGCAGTTTACTGTCATTGGAAGTCAGCACTCTTCAGCCATAAAAACAACACATTGTGTCCCTTAAGGCTCGGTTCTTGGCTCGCTGCTCTTCTTACTACACATCAACGGCATGCTTAACGGAATTTCATGTACAATCCGTCTATTCGGCGATGACTGCGTACTTTACCGCCGCATGAATAACCACCAAGATCACGTACATAGGCAGAATGACTAAGACCCAATGGAAAACTGGTGCACAAAGTGCATGATGAAGCTTCAGGTCTTGAAATGTAAACTTATGCAACTGCCTCTAGAACACCCTAACTCGATTTATACATACTCGTTGCGCTCGACACCGGTATCCCAAGTACAGAAATACAGGTACCTTGGCGTCTTAATTACCACAAAACTAACCTGGGCAGAATACATAATAAAGGTTACAGCGGACTCGTCGAGGTCACTGGGATTCAACAGAACAAACGTTTGTCACCACCCTCTGTTAGACAACTGGCCTACGAAACATATATGCGCACAAAGCTTGAATGTGCTGCGCGTATTTGGAGCCCCCTCAAGTTTACCTCATTAACACCACTGAAACCGTCAAAAACCATGGAGCAACTGCAGCACAATTTTGTATGTTTTATATATGAATAAAAGCGCAGCATCAGTAAAATAAAGATCTACTTCTGTCACTCTTCTCTGCCATACCGACGTCAAATTGCTATAATGTTTAATTCACAGATTATACTGTAGATTTCCGCATTTACATGAAACGCTCCTGCTCCCGCTGATCGGAACTTCTCATCTTTTCAATTCATTAAGCTTTCAGCGTCTTCAGAATACTATTAACGCCTTTCACAACTTGTTCTTGCCTATTGCTATAGCATAATGAAATAAGCTATCCGAATTGGTCGTCCTCGAACCTGATCATGTAAAATTTCGTGATTTATTATCCACAAAATGTACGTAATCTTTCGATGAACTACAGTTCACCATTCTTTTGTTTGTTTCCATCATGTTTTACTTTGAAATTTTGCTTCACTGTAGAAAGCTTTATTCAACTGCTTTTCGCTACGCTTTATATAGGCTGTGTAAAATTATTTTATTGGTATTTCTTAGTGATCCCTGTTTGACTACGTGCACCCTGTTGTTGTTGAAGTGCTTTTTATTGATTCGATGACTTCTGATGCTTTTACGCACTTTGTGTCACTGACCAATTATAGTGCTTCCTGTAAATGTACTGCCCGCCTTACGTTTTAGCCCAAGCAGGGCCTTTGAGGGAACAATAAGTGATGATTCGTTGTTCTTCGGTCTTCATGATGGTGTCGTGGTCGTTGCATCTTGTCACGCAGTCGTCGTCAACAATTCAAGCCATTGTCATCCCGTTGTCTTTTTACCATCGTTATGACTGGAGTGCCATGATACCGTATTCATCATTTGAGTACAACGCCTTCGTTTTCATACACATTCTCCGTTTTAGTTACCTGAACGCTTCTTCGTCATTCTGCCATAGCCGTGCTTTCGCTATTCAATCGTTATTACGCTGTCGTTGTCATGCTGTCATCGTCATGCATTCGCTGTCATGGCATCGTCAGGATGCCATCGTGTTCGCTGCACCGTCGTCATACCAACTATCAATTCGAGCCTGTCCATGCCGTCGTCATCAGTTCATAGTTCTCGGAGAGTCTTCGTCATGTCATCGTCACGCATTCCCTTTTACTTAAGTCATCGCGGGCCCTATGACGTAACAGTGTTCCAATATAATTTTATTTTAATATATTGACGTGAAATTTACCTAACCGCCAACGAAAGGTTCGGGCGGTGACCCGTAGAGTTGCATGAACAGCCCAATAAAATGCTATCGTCGTTTGTAGGTGGTCATTTTGTTTGCTTTCAAAATGAATAACATTGCCTACATTGAGCAGTTTTTCTCATCTAATTGGATGACAAGAGGCTAGGAGCAGGCTAAAGTGTGAGGGTTTCGATGGGGCCGAACGAGCGCGCTGAAAATGGATAACTGGACGACGAGGGAGGTGCCGGTGTCTGCGATTGGTCCGCTTTCCGTTACTTAGATTGCGGTGGCTTGTCTAACATCGCGGCGGCGTGCAATGGAAAGCTAAAGAAGACACAAACAGATCGACAGCAAATAATAGTTGGCAGAGCGATGTCCTATACGTACCGAAAGTGCTCAAAATCATTACACGGGCACGTAAATGTTTTATTCGCAAATAAACGAATGCTCTACGACACGTGCCAGTAGCCAGTGCCTGAGCGATCGGCGGCAGCCATCTTTTATTCCTTTCGGAACTGAACAGCCTGCGGCCATTCAGACACGCGATACGGGCCAACGTTGTGCGGGGGACACGCGATACGGGCCAACGCCCGTATCGCGTGTCCCCCGCACAACGAGGTGTAATTAAACCAAAAGTCCACAAGCTTCGACCCAAAGTGATTCGACCTTGGAACAGTCCACGGGCATCACCTGTAGTCCTTGCTGCGAAAAAAGAGGCTTCTGTACGGTTGTGTTGGACTTTCCGTGCCTTAACAATATTACAGACAAGTACGTTTACCCGCTACAGCGAATTAAGGACGCCATCGACAACCTACAAGGAGCAGGATTCTTTTCTTCTCTTGATCAGCGCTGAGAGTATTGGCAGGTACTCGTGGCAGACGACGATCAACCGAAGACAGCTTTGATCACGCCCGACGGCTTGTACGAATTTAACGTCATGCCGTATGGAGTTTGTAATGCGCCCGCTACTTTTGAGCGCAGGAGGGATACCGTTCTGCGCAACCTGAAACGGGATACATGCTTGGCCTACCTTGACAACGTCATTGTTTTCGCTCCGGAGTTCCCCACGCATTTTCAACGCCTCCGGCATGTTGTGACGTACTTGCGAAACGCCGGCCCATAACTAAATTTAAAGACCTGCCGATTTGAAGCCCGGCAGCTGATCATACTCGGTTACGTCATCTCCAGGATGGAATTTTCACCGGTCAATTGCGAAATTACCTCAACCTACATTCATCAAAGACCTGCACAGTTGCGTAGGCCTGTGCTCCTGCTTTAGACGCTTCACCCGAAACTCCGCCACCGTCATATCGCCCCTGACGAAGCTCCTTGGAAGCAGCGGGCCCCTTTCTTTCTGGTCGTCAGATTGTAACGAGGCGCTCGCGATCTTTTACTGTTTGCAGACGTCATCTACATTGTTGCCTCACGGCCACCCGACAGCCCCTACAGAGGTGCACACTGATGCCAGCAGTCTCGGCCTAGGCGCAACCCTTGCGCAGCGTAAGCACGGATTTCATAAATACATTGTGGCTTATGCAAGTCACACGCTTAAGAAAGCTTATGTTTGGCGATCATCTGGGCTCTTCATAGGTTCCGGTAATATTTGTGTGGTCACCGATTTGACCTCGTCACGGACCACCGCGCAGTTTGTTGGTTGTTCTCATTGAAGGACTCCTCAGGCCGCCTTGCGTGTTGGCCACTTCGCCTGCAGAAGTACGATATTTTCATGCCATACCGCAGTGGCCGCCAGCACTCTGAAGCCGACGCCCTGGAGCGCTCTCGCTTGCCCGACGACAATGCCCGCTGCTCCCGTATCCGAGCATGCTATTTCGACCTTCGACCTTCGCCCCATCACTTCCAAACGGCGCAATCACCACAGGATCGGCTCGCTGATAGACTTACTCTCTGATCCATTGGCACAACCAACCACGCGCGCATTACGTCGTCAAGGCGACCATTTCGCCATTTGCGACAACCTACTCCAGCGGCGCTATTACACCGCCGATGGCCGCAAGTGGTTGCTAGTAGTACCCTGCAGTCTGCGTTTTGAAATATGCGCGTCAATGCAATTTGAACTCCGGTGTGCACTCTTGGGAGTATTCAAAAATCACTAGCGCAATCAACAGCGGTACTGCTGGCCCGGAATGTACAGCTGCGTTCAGAAGTTCGTTCGCTCTTGGCCTGATTGTCAGCGCTGGAAAACTTCACCGAACCTCTCAGCAGCCGGTCTGCAACCGTTACCTCCCCCTACCTGGCCGTTCGGGTGCGTCGGAATTGATTTGTATGGGTCACTTCCGCAGACATCTGGTGGTAACCACTTGGCTATCGCGGCTATTGATCACCTCATGCAATACGCCGAAACTGCCGCTCTCCCAGCTGCTATGGCGCGCGATGTTGCCTCCTTCATGCTCGCTGATTCATATCGCGTCGTGCTCCACCACAGGACTTGCTCATCGATCGGGAACGTCTATTCTTGTCGGAAATTGTCGAAGCCATCCTCGAAGAGTGCCACGTGGTGCACCGCACAACTACTGCTTACCAACTGCAGACCAATAGCCTCACAGAACCCTTTAACCGTAAGCTTGGAGACATGCTCGCAATGAACATAGCCTCCGACCACACAAATGGAGATGCAAATCTGCCCTTCGCAACCAACGCCTACAATACCGCCACTAAGAGCGCCAATGGTATTTCGCCATTTTTCTTATTCTACGGCCTGCCCCCCTCACACACAATCCACACAATCCTTCGCTACAATCCAGATGCATCTGAGTGTGCTCCTATTTCTGCCACATCCAGGCGCGCCGAACAGCGTCGCGATCTCGCGCGTGCCTTTACTTGAAACGACCAACAGCGCCAGAAGAGCGTTCGCGGTGACACCATTTCTTCGCCCACGTTCCTCCCTGGAGTGCTTGTGTCGCTCGCGGTCTCTTCCACTGCACCTGGGCAGTAGTCGAACCCACTGCTCAATTATGGTGGCTCCTACCACGTCGTTGAACGCACATCTCCGGTCAAATACGTGATCGAGCCTGTTGAACCGTCTTCGGATATTCGCAGTCGTGGACGAGACATTGTCAACGTCGGCCGCCTCAAGACCTACGATGACCTACTCATAGTGACAAGCTAGCGAAAGGAACACTTGCTCTAGCGCTACGTTGCCAGATGTTCCTTCAGACAGGCGTCAGGGCAGCGTCATCACGTCACCAGCATGCCTTTCGCAATTGCCGACTGCCGCTATCCCATGTGGCGTGGGCACTGACGACTGCTGCTGTTTGCGGGTTCAGGAGAATGTACTCCAGTTAAGGTTAATGCTTTCTCCATAATGCTTGATGCTTTCTCATAACATTATTGCTTTCTCATAAGAAGTATAGGCGCTGGGGATCAATTATGTATATGTAGAATTTTACTTTAACAAGGGAATTATAAAAATACTTTTTTTTCGTAAATGACTCATTCCGACTGATCTATGTAGCATTGCATAGACAGAATGACTAACAAAGAACTTTGTTTACAAGGTCCTGAGAAGCTCTGCCTTAGGGAAGAGCTGCGAAGCGCTCCTCCGTGGGGACTGGAAGGCCGAGTCTAACGGCCGCATCTCTCTGGACAGCCCAAGTTTGGTGTGAAAGTTCGGTGAAATAAAAATATGTACTGATGCTTTGTCGCAAATATAATGCGTCACAACCTCATAGCCACGTGCGGATGCATAACACCCAATCCCTCACAATCTCACGAATTTTCTTGCTTACGCTCATCCACTACACGTAGAAAAATCAACTATTCCTATTTCCTAAATACGAGGCCAACGTGAGCAGTCAAAATCACAACGTCGCCACCACACCATCGTAAGAAGCGGGGCGCTCTTCGTTTTCATTACAAACACGTATGCACTCGACCCGTGAACAACATCACCCACATGTACATAAACACTTTGGTGCATTAGGTATAACTCTTAGCAACTACAAACATTCCTAGACAGCTAGGTAATGGGAAAATGTTTCCCATAACATTGATTGCGAAGGGTGTGGGATGTAATTTTTTTTTATTTAGGACAACACCATATTGAAACTTTACAGCCGTTCACAATAAATAATTGAGCTAATATTGTTGCCTATTGGAAGCTCCTAATTACGTAATTGGCTGCTTGTGTGGCAGTTTCAGTACTTGTTCAAAACTTCCCTTGCTTTCTTTTAGTAGCCATACGTTTATTTATGCCATAGATGAGATGTCGCTCCCAGCGTTTCATTCATGTACCTACAATTTGCTGACGCACATATCACAAGAGTCTCTAGAAATATCATTTCCCGATTTCTACAGCTTCAATAGAATCATAGGGGAGAGAGCTTACGTCAGTGTATCCACACAGCTGTGTTTGAAGCAATGGCGTCGCCTCCGAAGTATATGGTGTTGTTTGACAAGCCACGGTTGGCGTTAAGTATGTTGGTCTGCCATGAAATGAAGAATTGCCTGACTGTAAAGGCGATTATCATTTCTACTTGGTGAGCCATGATAAGCAGCAAATGGCATTTTACAAAGCTACCAAGGACAGCATTGCGACTAGGTGACGTTGGATCAACAGCGCTGGTGATGTGTCCTTTACATGCCATCGTACGATAATTCAGAAACAGTTGTTGAAGACTGTTCAAATGTGAGCGAACTTTCAATCGAAAATTATCAAAAAATATTTCATGTTATAGCTAGGAATATAGCGTTCATAATTGCTGCTGGTACATGCAAATTCTGAAAACATATTTGAAGATTATTCAGGTTAGATACCTACTATTCCAATAGCTCAAATTCTCAAATTGGCTGAAGAGCTATATTTAGTCTCATTCAATTTCCCGTAACCATCAATATTAGATCACATTTCTGACACTAGACGGCACCTGTCCCATTTAGTGCGGATGCGGTATTGAGTTCAAAAGGTAAAGCAACATCTAGCATGCGCACCATAGGGTAAGCAGATATTGTGTACCACCTCGCGGCATACTCTCTCACATTGGTCATTTCAACAAAGGGAACTTGTTCGTGGGTTATGCGCACGTGGGAATTAGTTTTGATTGCAAAATATTTCATGAAAGGTTTGAAATATCCTGATAATCCTTGAACACACACAATTACTTGTCGTCATATGGTTATACGGGGATTCGCGGCCACGAGAGCATATTGGTGACTTGTGCACTTTACTTTCTAGATACTCGTATCCTGCCGCGTGCTTGCCAAGATTGGGCACAGCGCAAGCTTCTCGCCATCGTCCCTTCACCCCGTCGTATCATCGAGCGCCTTAACGGTCTGCTGGTGCCTCCGTTGCGTGACACCGCGGAAAGGGACCCATCCTGTGACGTCATAAACGGAAACAGCGCCGCCTGGACCAGACTCACCACCAGGGACACCTATAAAGCCACCCTCCGGCTTCGCATTTCTGGGATTCGTGGCCACGAGAGCATATTGGTGACTTGTGCACTTTGCTTTCTAGGTAGGCCTTTTTACTTATTGATCACTTTTTAGAATATTCCTGTGGCCGCGGATCCCAATTGCTGCGTTTCGATGGGTGTGGATTTGTGCACGTATCGCGCTCGCATCGGCTCATTTTCTTCCTGTCACGTGCATGTGTGTGAACAAGTCTATCCATTTAGACCAGGGGCGCGACTAGTCCGTGAACTTTGCCCGAGACCCACTTCATTCCTGCTGTCTACATGTCTGACCCTACTATTGCTTTGCGCGGGAGATGTCGAAGCAAACCCCGGACCAAAAGTTGATGAAGTGCTCGCACTGTTAAAAGAATGTCATGCTGAGACGTCAAACACGCTAAAACAAATCAAACAGGACATAAACAACATCCAGGGCCGCGTTGCTGCGGTAGAGAAAAGTATGTCCGCTGTACTTGATATGACGAAAAACTTCGACACCGTGTCTTCTTCTGTAGAAGATGTCAAGACAAATATACGCAAAACAAACGACGAACTTACAGGTGTAGTCGAAGACATGAACAGCAGAATGAGAAGGAACAACTTGATTATTAAAGGACCTGCTGAAGAAGAACACGAAGGTTATGCAGAAACAGAAAAAATAGTTAAGGACTTCTTTAGCGAGCACCTTAAGTTACAGTGTGGTCACATCGAACGTGCACATCGCCTTGGCCGGCCACGTTCTGATCAAGCTCGACCAATTATACTTAAATTTCTTAACTTCAAATCTAAACTCGAAGCATTTCAAAATGCACATAAACTAAAACATCTCACGGAACCAAAAGTTTGGCTAGACGAAGACTTCTCCCCGAAGGTCCTACATGCACGGAAAAAGTTGCGCGACTTCGCCAAGGCTAATGTCAGAAAAAACGAGCATTATTATGTAAGATTTGATAAGCTTCACATGAAAAATTTTGTTTACCGGTATGATTCGGCAACAGATAGCGTAAAAAAACTTTTTTCTAGGCACTCGCCCCCCGAGAATTGACAATCTACCCCAAAGAAAGCCAACCATAACAAAACCAAACCAATCTCCTTGGTCTTGGCAAACTTCCGCAGCATATACATAACAAACTAGACGCACTCAAAGCTATAGCACATACCTGCTCAGCTGATATCATCGTGGGTACGGAAACGTGGCTAACCGAAGACGTTGCATGTCACGACATCGCGCTTCCATCATCGTTCGTTTTATTTAGGAAAGATAGGGCTGATTCTCGACGAGGGGGAGGAGTGCTCATTGCGGTTAACAAAGACTTTCATGCATCTCTTACTGCTATCGACTCTCCCTTAGAAATAGTCTGGGTTTCTGTTCTACTTGGTCATAGGTTTTGCATTATTGGCGCCTGTTATAGGCCACCAAGTAGCCAACCTGAATTCATTGATCTGTTAAATGACGCTATCGAGCAGATCCTTGTTAGGCACCCGAATCGCCTCTTATTTTTAGCTGGCGACTTTAATTTTCCCGCGATTAACTGGACGACGCTAACTGTTGGCTCCGATAATAACAGACAGGAGAACATTAACTTTCTTCATTTACTTCAATATCACCAGCTCACCCAAATTGTTCACGAGGCCACTCGCGGTAAACACATCCTGGACCTCATCCTGACAACCCATCCTGAGCTCTCAGACATCCACGTCTTGGAAGAAATAAGTGACCACAAAGTTGTGCACTGTTCTCTTCTACTTCCACGGACCGACAAAACAAAAACCAGGAAGCTTATCTACAACTACGCACGTGCGGATGTTGAAAAAATGAACCTGTTGCTAGAAACTTTCACAAATAGCTTTCAGGCCAATTTTCATAACCGTACGACTAATGAAAATTGGAAGTTGTTTCGTGACAAACTCAAAGAAATTGAAGATTCCTGCGTGCCAAAACTAATGATAAGTACGCGTACCAACGATCCTTGGTTCACTAAAGATGTCAACAGGGCACTAAATAGGAAAAAAAGAGCATTTAGTAAAGCGGTTCGATCAAAGAAAACTACAGACTGAGAAAACTATAAAAGCATTTCTAAAATAGCTGAAAAACTAATTTCTGAAGCCAAAGACAAATATTTAAATTTTACACTTCCTAGTTTGATAAAAACCAACCCTAAGAAATTCTGGAACACTGTTAATCCTAAAACCGCTAGTACGGTTCCTGTTCTTTTGGACGCCCACGGCCGCACTCTACCTATCGAACAGCGTGCAGAACAATTCAATAGCCACTTCTCACAAGTTTTTACGAACGAATTGCCCATTTACAATCCACTGCTGCTTCCTGAGGCCGATATACAGATTCCCTTTATACCCATTCACATATCTGCGCTTGGCGTGGCTCGTGCAATTGAACGCCTACCTCACCACACTAGCCCAGGACCCGATGGTATCAACGCGAAACTTAAAAATTACCTGCCAACACACAGCTTTCCTGCTATCTCTCATTTTCCAACAGTCACTCGATACGACATATGTGCCAGAAGATTGGAGATCCGCTCATGTAATGCCGGTATTTAAATCTGGTGACAGATCCGTTCCTAATAATTACAGGCCAATTTCACCAACATCGATATGTTGCAAGGTACTCGAACATATATTATACACTAACATTATGACCCATATTAACCAGAACAACTTGCTTCATAACAACCAACATGGCTTCCGCAAACATTTATCGTGTCAGACACAGTTATTTGAGTTAATAACGGACCTTCATCAAGCAATCGACTCTTCCTTCTACATTGACTCCATTTTTATTGATTTCTCTAAAGCCTTTGATCGCGTGCCTCATAACCGCCTGATGATAAAGATACGCAACCTGCAGCTGGACCAACGTACTACGCAGTGGATCAACGCATTTCTAACAAACCGCTTTCAGTCAGTTAAGTTAGGGGGCTTCTTATCAAGGCGTACAGGTGTTGCTTCAGGAGTTCCCCAGGGTTCGGTGCTGGGTCCACTACTTTTCTTAATATATATTAATGACATCACGTCGAACATAACATCAACATTACGGCTATTTGCAGACGACTGCGTAATTTACCGAGCAATATCGAGCCCTTGCGACATCATTGCTCTCCAGACTGACCTTGATGAACTAACTCATTGGTGCGCCAGGTGGCAAATGGTTATTAACGCAGGCAAAACTAAGCATCTCAAGTTTACTTCCGCTGCTAACACAAGTCCTAATGCCTACACAGTTAATAATACTATCATTGAAACTGCAGTGTCGGTAAAATACCTCGGTGTAAATTTTACTTCTAATTTATCCTGGAGCACTAATATTGAACTGATTACTACCAAAGCCTTAAAAAAACTTGGCCTTCTTAAACACCGACTACACCAAGCCAACCAGGATACAAAACTTCACGCATTCAATATGCTAATGAGGCCTGTGATAGAATACGCGTCAGTGATCTGGAACCCTCATTATACTTATCTTATTAACCTGTTGGAATCTATACAAAACAAGGCTGCACGATTCATCCTTTCCCGTTACTCTCGGCATCAAAGTGTAACATCACTGAAAATAACGCTCCATCTCCCGCCTCTGGCCATGCCCAGAAAATTCAGCCGTTTATCTTTTTTCCACACTCTCTACCACAATAACACACCATTCGCAAGTTCACATCTTCTTCCGGCGCCGCACACATCGGCTCGTGTAGATCATATGAAGAAGACTAAACCCATTTTCGCTCGAACAGAACGATTCAAATACTTACCTTTGGTCCTGGCTATCGAAGAGAGGAATTCGCTTCCTTCTAGCATTGCGGCTATCACTGAAACATCATCATTTCAAACACCTCTTTGGTCATACTTAGAAAATTCCAACGTAAAATGATGTACGTCTTTATTTTTTATTTCCTCTATATTCTTTTTTCTTTCTTTTCTTTTTGTGCGTGCTGGCCGTATCGTTCTGTGAAATGTTAGATGCCATGCCATGTCTTGTGGAATTTGCTACATGTGCATTTTTCCAGATGCTGTTCCTAGCCATTTTTTCTCTTAAAAACTTGTACCTGGCTTGTTAACTTGTTTATTTCTGTCTTCAGCCGTTTATAACCTATGTTGTATATATATAAGTTTTCTTTGATGAATCCCCCCCTATGTAATGCCCTCATGGGCCCTTAGGGTATTGAAATAAATAAAAATAAATAAATAAATACCTCTCCGGCGATCTCTACGGAGCCTTCTGTCGAGCTTTTGACAGTACCGCCAAAGACTCTTCCAAGAACCACAATTTATTTTCACAAGAATGAAGTTTTCTTCCAGTTAACGTTCCGGCGTGCCAAGCTCAAGCACTTAATCCCTGAGATAGCTGTTTCTGATCCTCGGCCTCTCTAAGGCAAAAGACGATAATGTCGCCTATGTACGCGTTGGAAAACAAGCCTAAGAAAGGCTTCAGAACTTCGAAAATGATCTTCTGGAAATATGCTGACGAGTACATCCAGCCGCATAGAAGGCTGATATAATCGTAGAAATCAACGGGTGTGATAAAAGCAGTGTGAATTTTTGTTATTTCATTAGAGGGATCTCCAAGAAACTATCGCACAAATCAATACGTGAAAAATGTAGGAAACCACCAGTTTCATGTATAGTTATGTCTATCGTTGGGACTGCAAATGGGTTGAGTTCTGACAGATGATCGAAAACCCTGTACTCTGTGCACAGTCTGAAAGCTCCATCTTGCTTCGCTTCAACTGCTATGGGAGAAGCGAATGGTGATACTGAAGGTCGGGTTATATCGGCGTCTAGCATCTCCTGCAGGCTTTAGTTAAACTATACCTTTAGCCTCTCGACATACTGTAAGGCGATTTGGGGATGACTGTCTTGTCAGTTTGAAAGGAGCGTAGTGCGACTTCATCGCTTATGAAGAACTTCCTATGGACACAAATTCAGGGTAGGTCGTTGCAATATTCTAAGCGCACTCGGCCACTTATTATCTGTCTACCCCCCAGTGTATCGTCCCTTGGTAGTCATTCGACTAAAAGCGCATCATCCCAGTATACATTGATTCTCGGATTATTTACATTTGGTCTGTATAGAAGAATGTGAAGAGTCACACAGTCACCAATACTTCATTGTCTAATTTGAGACATTGGAACCCAATGTTTACTAAGGCCCACTTATTGTGCTATGTCACGTTTCCATCGTAACCTTGTATGTTTAGCAGTGTCGCAGCACGCACGCGATCTGCATCCACCTGCTTCACATTTGTCATCGACCTAGATGCACGGCCCCCTAACAAAGCTCCCATAAGTGTTATTTTTCACTTTGACTGGAAGGTACAATAGGCCAAAGCAATTTATATAAACAGTCTCTGTATATCGGGGCAGAGCCATCATCCTTGTTTATATTTTTTTTTTTTTGCCGCCGGAAATTCTTCGGCATTGTTGTCAAAATTCTTCACCCGACCGGCGCCAGCGCGCCAACCAAACTTCTCTTTGCTGCTTTCAATGCGGCTTAGCTGCCGCTGATGGCGTCTTAAACAATCCGAGTTGGCCCCTCCGGAACACTGTTCGGCCGTCTAGCAGCTCGGGTCAGTTTTCGTATATTACGCCGGCTATATTAAGGCTCGGAAATACACCTTTATCTAGCACGTATAGATCAATAGAAAGGACTGTTAGTAGTTCTTTATGCCCTTCTACAATTTTATTATTGACACTCTTTAAGAAACTGTAATATTAGGGAAGTAGATAATTTATCAAATCACGTCATTAAATAGGCGGAATGCAAAAGGAATCTGAGTACATCCACGTGACGGCAAGCATCATTCTGTTGCATATTTGTTTTTAAGTCTTTGTACACGTTAGCTAGAACAACCTGTAGGTAACGTTCAAGAAGGTGTCGATACTAGAACGACGATGTCAGACTCTCTTCAGCAGACGTCGCCAACACTGTCCATAATATACTCTTCCGTCAAATGAGAGTGGAGCTACCTCAGAGAAAAGAGGCTCTGTTATTTTTCATATATGGGCAGGTGATGAAATCAATTCTCATATTTCTGTGCCTATGAGAACAGTGATTTGCGTAAGTCTGGCCAAGCTACGGGTACCAGCCACATATCCATGTAGCCACTAAAGTAATGTGTCAAAGTAGTCATCGACATACACAGGAGTGCCACTGATGGTGACCTGCTCCCAGCGTTTCTTTGATGCACGTACCATGTGCTGACTTAAATACCAGAAGAGCCTCTAGAAATATCGTTTCCCGAAGCTCAACTGCTTGCATACGTTAAAAGGGGAGAGAGCTTACGTCAATGCATCCACACAGCTGTGCTTGAAGCAATGGCTTCGCTTGCAACGTATATGCATATGCTGTTTTTGAAGAGCCACTTTTGGCGTTAAGTATGCTGTTCTGCAATCAAATGAAGAATTGCTTGACTGCAGCGGCGGTTGTGATTTTTACTCGGAGAGTCATGATAACCAGGAGGCGGCTTTTTACGAAGCTACCAAACACAGCATTGTGACTCAATGACGTTGTATCAACAGCGCTGGTGATGTGTCTGTTAGATGCCATCGCAGAATAATTCAGAAACTGTTATTGAAGACTGTTCAAATTTGAGCGAGCTTTCTATCGGAAAATATCAAAAACTTTTTTCATGTCATAGATCGGAAGATAGAGTTCATAGTTGTGGCTGGTATATGCAAATTGCGAAAAAATTTAGAGAATAATCAGATTAGATCGCTAGTATTCGAATAGCTCTATACTCTCAGATTTGCTGATGAACTATATTTAGGCTCCTTCAATTTCACGTAAAACTGAATAATAGATTACTTTTCTGATACAGGACGGCACATGTACCGCTGTGGGTGGGGAGGGGGTTCAGTATTGAGTTCAAGAGGTAAAGCAAAATCTAGTATTTGTAGCCTGGGGTCAGCCAAGATGTTGAGTACCACATTGCGACACATCTATCACATTCGTCATTTCAATCAAATGGAGCTTGTTTGGGCGTTATGAGCACGAGGCAGCTAGTTTTCATTGCAAAGTAATCTATGATTGGTCTGATATTGCCTACTAATCCCTGAACACACGCAATGAGTGGACGTTTAATTGTTTTACGTGTCGGGAGATCTCTACGGAGCCTTATGTCGAGCCTTTACGAGTACCGCCAAGGACTCTTCCAAGAACCACATTTTTTCTGTTCAAGCATCCACTTTTCTTGCAATTAAGCTTGAGGCGTGCCAAGTCCAAGCACTTCATACCTCAGACGGGCGTTTCTCATCCTCGTTTTCTCGAAGGCAAAAAACAATAACGTCGCCTATGTAGGCATTGGCAAATACACCTATGAAAGGCTTCAGGGCTTCGACAGCGACCTTCTGGAAACACACTGATGAGTACTGCTACCCGAAAGCAAGATGTATATATTCGTACAAATCGAAGGATGTGATAAAATCAGTGCGAAGCTCTGTTGTTTTGCTAGAGGGATCTTCCGGAAACCTTCGCACAAGTCATTACGTGAAAAATGCAGGCACTCACATGTGACATGTATAGATATGCCTATCGTCCGGGACGGGAAATGGGTTGATTTATTTCAGACGATTGAAAACCCTGTATGAGGAGAAAAGGAGTTAACCAGGGGCGCGATTTTTATTTGTCATATCATCAGAAGCCAACCAACACTGACACGAGTGACAACATAGGGGAATTTACTCATGTTTAATAAGAGAAATACAGATATTATAACTTAATGGAAATGAAAGTGGGCGAAAAATCAAACTGCCCCAGGTGGGGAACTTCCCTTGGAAGTCATTCGGCTAAAAACGCAGCGTCCTTATATATGCTGATTCTTTGTTTATTTACATCTAGTCTGTATTGAAGAAAGTCATGCGTCGCACCTTCAACAATACTTCACTCTCTATTTTATGACCTTGGAACTCAATGTTTCCTAATGCCCACGTATTATGCAATGTCACGTTTCCATCATAATCATCTGTAGCACTGTCCCAGTAGGCAGGTGACCTGAATACACCGGCTTCGCCTTTGTTTTCGACACAGAAGCACCGCTGCCTACCAAAGGGATCATACGGCTTTTTTTTTTTTTCACTTTACCGGATGGAGGACTATGCTAAAGCTAGTTAAATAAGCAGTCTCTGTTGTAGTCACCGGGTCAGAGTCATCACACTTGTTTATATTTTTGTTGTCGCCGAAAATTCTTGGGCGTCGTTGTAATGATTATTCGCTCTACCGCAACCAGTACGCCAAGCCAAGTTTTGTGTGCTGCTTTCAATGCGGCTTAGCTGTCACTGGTAGCGTCTTAAACAATCCGAGTTGGCCCCTCTGGACCGCGGCTCGGCCGTCTATGCACTCGGGTCAGTTTGCGTACATTGCGACGGCTCTTTCTAGGGTAGGAAATACACATTTAATATAAAATTAATTATGGGCATTTACGAGCCAAACCCACTTTGTGATTATGAGGTACGCCGTATTGGAGGACTCCGAAAATTTAGACCACCTGGGGTTCTTTAACGTGCACCTAAATCTAAGTACAAGGGTGTTTTCGCATTGCGTTGTAAGCTGATGCGGCCGCTGAGGCCGGGATTCGATCTGATGACCTCGAGCTCAGAAGCCCAACACCATAGCCACTATACATAGAGCAATAGAAATACGTATAGGGCAATAGAAAGTACTATTGGGAGGTTTTCATGCTTTTCTACAATTTATTATTGGCACTTTTCATCAAATTGTAATATTTGAGAAGTTGCTTACTTATCAAATATATCACTAATTAGACGCAAGAACAAATTAGTCTGGATACTTCCGCGCGACGGCAAGCACCATTTGGTCCAACAACTTCGTATTTGCATATTCGTGTTTGAATCTTTGTACACGTTAGCTAGGACAACCTGTACATAACGTTCAACAACGTATCGATACTACAACGACGGTGTCGGACTCTCTCCATCAGATGTTGCCAACACCGTCCATAGTCTACCCTTTCGTCCAATGAAAGTTGAGCTACCTGATAAATAGGAGGCTCTTTTATTGTTTATGCGATGCGTAGGCGATGAAGGCAATTCTAATATTTGTGTGCCTACGAAAACAGCGATTTGCGCCAGTCTGGCGAAGCTTTGGGCATTAGCGATATATTCATGTTGCCACTAAAGTAATGTGTCGAAGTAGTCATCGGCAGACGTAGGAGTGCCACCGATGGTGAGCTGCTCCCAGCGTTTCTTTCATACACGTACCATGTGCTGTCTCACATACCAGAAGAGTTTGTAGAAATATGATTTCCTGAAGTTCAACTGCTTGCATACAATCAAATGGGGGAGAGCTTACGTCAATGCATCCACACAGCTGTGCTTGAAGCAATTTCTTCGCTTGCAACGTATATGATGTTGTTTGAAGAGCCACTTCTGGCGTTAAGTATGCTGTTCTGCCATGAAATGAAGAATTGCCTGACTGCAAAGGCAATTGTCATTTTTACTCGGCGAGTCTTGATAAGCAGCAGGTGGCTTTTTACAAACCTATCAAGCACAACAGTGTGACTCCGTGACATTGTATCAGCAGCGCTGGCGATGTGTTCGTTAGATGCCATCGCACAATAATTCAGAAACTGTTATCGAAGACTTCAAATTTGAGCGAACATTCTATCGGAAATTATCAAATAATTTTTTGATGTCATAGATAGGAATATAGAGTTTATAATTGCTGCTGCTACATGCGAATTGCGAAAACATTTTTGAAGATTAATCAGATTAGATTCTTAGAATTTAAAGAGCTCTATACTCACAGATTTGCTGAAGAACTATATCGTGATTGCGTCAATTTTACGTAAAACTCCATAATAGATTACTTTTCTGATAAAAGACGGCACATGTACGTTTGTGGGGGGTTTCAGGCGTGCCAATCATCGTATACTGGGACGAGGCGCTGTTACGAATGGCTACCAGGGGACGAGACACAGCAGGGTAGACAGATAAATTATACCTGGCCAAGTGCGCTTAGGATATTGCAACGACCTGCCCTTAGTTTGTGTCCATTGGAAGTTCTTCATGAGCGATGAAGTGGCACAACGCCCCTTTCGAACTGACAAGACATTCATCCTCAAATCACCCGACAATACGTGCAGAGAGCGAAAGATGCGGTGTAAGGAAGGATTGCGGGAGATGTTAGACGCCAATATATTCCGACAATCAGTACCACCATTCGCATCCCCCATACCAATTGGGCCGAAGCAAGATTGTGATTTCAGACTGTGCATGGAATACAGGGTTTTCAATCGTCTGAAATAAATCAACCCATTTCCCGTCCCGACGATAGGCATATCTGTACATGTCACATGTGAGTGCCTGCATTTTTCACGTAATGACGTGTGCGAAGGTTTCCGGAAGATCCCTCTAGAAAAACAACAGAGCTTCGCACTGATTTTATCACATCCTTCCATTTGTACGAATATATACACCTTCCTTTCGGGTAGAAGAACTCGTCAGTGTGTTTTGCAGAAGGCCGCTGGCGAAGCCCTGAAGCCTTTCATAGGTGTATTTGCCAATGCGTACATAGGCGACGATATTATTTTTTGCCTTCGAGACAACGAGGATGAGAAACGCCTGTCTGAGGTATAAAGTGCTTGGGCTTGGCACGCCTCAAGGTTAATTGCAAGAAAAGTGGATTCTTGAAAAGAAAAAAATGTGGTTCTTGGAAGAGTCTTTGGCGGTACTCGTAAAGGCTCGACATAAGGCTCCGTAGAGATCTCCCGACACGTAAAACCATATAACGTCCACTCATTGCGTGTGTTCAGGGATTAGTAGGTAATCTCAGACCAATCATAGATTACTCTGCAATGAAAACTATCTGCCTCGTGTGCATAACGCCCAAACAAGCTCCCCCCCCACAGCGGTACATGTGCTGTCTTGTATCAGAAAAGTAATCTAGTATTCAGTTTTACGTGAAATTGAAGGAGCCTAAATATAGTTCATCAGCAAATCGTAGAGTATAGAGCTATTTGAATACTAGAGATGGAATCTGATTATTCTTTAAAATTTTTTCGCAATTTGCATATACCAGCCACAACTATGAACTCTATCTTGCGAACTATGAGATGAAAAAAGTTTTTGATAATTTCCGATAGAAAGTTCGCTCAAATTTGAACAGTCTTCAATAACAGTTTCTGAATTATTCTGCGATGGCATCTAACGGACACATCACCAGCGCTGTTTATACAACGTCTTTGAGTCACAATGCTGTGTTTGGTAGCTTCGTAAAAAGCCGCCTCCTGGTTATCATGACTCTCCGAGTAAAAACGACAACCGCCTTTGCAGTCAAGCAATTCTTCATTTGATTGCAGAACAGCATACTTAACGCCAAAAGTGGCTCTACAAAAAAACAGCATATACGTTGCAAGCGAAGCCATTGCTTCAAGCACAGCTGTGTGGATGCATTGACGTAAGCTCTCCCCCCTTTGATTGTATGCAAGCAGTTGAACTTCGGGAAATTATATTTCTACAGACTCTTCTGGTATGTGAGACAGCACATGGTACGTGTATCAAAGAAACGCTGGGAGCAGCTCACTATCAGTGGCACTCCTACGTCTGCCCATGACTACTTCGAGACATTACTTTAGTGGCTACATGAATATATTGCTAATGCCCAAAGCTTCGCCAGACTTGCGCAAATCGCTGTTTTCGTAGGCACACAAATATTAAAATTGCCGTCACCACCTACCCATCGCATGAACAATAAAAGAGCCTCCTATTTCTGAGGTAGCTCAACCTTCATTGGACGAAAGGGTAGACTATGGACGGTGTTGGCAACATCGGCTGGAGAGAGTCCGACACCGTCGTTGTAGTATCGATACGTTGTTGAACGTTATGTACAGGTTGTCCTAGCTAACGTGCACAAAGATTCACGAACGAATATGCAAATACGAAGTTGTTAAGCCGAATGGTGCTTGCCGTCGCGCGGAAGTATTCAGAATAATTTTCTCTTGCGTCTAATTAGTGATTTGATTTGATAAGTAAGCAACTTCTCAAATATTACAATTTGATGAAAAGAGCCAATAATAAATTGTAGAAAAGCATGAAAACCTCCCTATAGTACTTTCTATTCCTCTATACTTGCTAGATAAAGTTGTATAGCCGCCGTGGTTTTTCAGTGGCTATGGTGTTGGGCTGCTGAGCACGAGGTCATCAGATCGAATCGTGGCCTCGGCGGCTGCATCACCTTGCGGCGAAATGTGAAAACACCCGAGTACTTAGATTTAGGTGCGCGTTAAACAACCCCAGGTGGTCTAAATTTGCGGAGTCCTCCACTACGGCGTACCTTATAATCACAAAGTGGTTTTGGCTCGTAAAAGCCCACAATTAATTTAAAATAAAGGTGTATTTCCGACCCTAGAAAGAGCCGGCGTAATGTACGCAAAGTGACGCGAGTGCATAGACGATCGAGCCGCGGTCCAGACGGGCCAACTCGTATTGTTTAAGACGCTATCAGTGACAGCTAAGCCGCATTGAAAGCAGCACACAGAACTTGGCTTGGCGTGCTGGTTGCGGTAGAGTGAATAATCATTACAACGACGCCCAAGAATATCTTGCGACAGAAAAAAAAATATAAACAAGAGTGATGAGTCTGGCCCGGAGACTACAACAGAGAATGTTTATTTAACTAGCTTTAGCATACTCCTCCAACGGGTAATGTGAGAAAAACCCGTATGATCTCTTTGGTAGGCAGCGGTGCTTCTGTGTCGAAAACAAAAGCGAAGCAGGTGTATTCAGGTCACCTGGCTACTGGGACAGTGCTACAGATACAAGATTATGATGGAAACGTGACATTGCATAATACGTGGGCCTTAGTAAACATTGAGTTCCAAGGTCATAAAATGGAGAGTGAAGTATTGTTGATGGGGCGACGCATGACTTTCTTCAATACAAACCAGGTGTAAATAAACAGAGAGTCAGCGTATACTGGTACGACGCGTTTTTACTCGAATGACTCCCAAGGGACGTTCCCCATCTGCGGCAGTTTGATTTTTCTTCCACTTTCATTTCCATTACATTATAATTTCTTTATAACTTTTATTAAACACAAGTAATTTCCCCTATGTTGTCCCTAGCGTCAGTGTTGGTTGGCGTCTTATCATATGACGAAAAAAATCGGGCCCCTGGTTAACTCCATTTATTCTCGTTTATTACAAACGGAGGGTCTCAAATCCGGCAACATTGATGCCTTCGGGTAGCAGATGTGGGTTTATTGACCTGCTGCCTTCACCAAAAAAGATCACGTTCTGGTTACGCGTCCGGCAGAAATGATGTTCCACATCCGCCGCCAAGGTCTCTGCGTGGTGGCGCTGGCTAACACTCCCAGTGTTCTAGTCAGAAACATAGATGCGCAAGAAAGTGGGAGGCCAAACGGCGCCGCGTTAGCTCCATGCGTAGAGCATCGCACGCGAAATGCGAAGGTTGTGGGGTCGTTCACCACCTGCGGCAAGTTGTTTTTCATCCACTTTCATTTCCATTAAATATAATTTATTTACTTCGTTTATTCAACAGAAGTACTCTCCCCTATGTGGTCCCTGGTGTCAGTGTTTGTTGTCTCCTTTAGATATGACTAAGAAAAATCTAGCGCTTCTGTTAACCCGTTTTCTGCTCGTATATTACCACTAGAAGAGACACAGCAGGGTGCACAGATTATTTACAAAAGGTCAAGTGCGCGTAGAATATTGCAACGACCTATCCTGAACTTGTGTCCCTAGGAAGTTCTTCATAAGCGATCAGGTGGTGTAACGCCCCTTTCAAACAAACAAGACAGTCATCCTCAAATCACCTGACAATATGTGCAGAGAGCGAAAGATGTGGTCAAAGGAAGGATTGCAGGAGATGTTAGACGCCGATATAATCCGACAATCAGTACCACGATTTGCCTCCCCCATAACAATTGTGCCGAAGCAAGATTGAGATTTCAGACTGTGCACAGAATACAGGGTTTTCAATCGTCTGACATAAATCAACCCATTTCCCGTCCCGACGATAGGCATATCTCTACATGACACAGGTGGTTGCCTGCACATTTCACGTATTGATTTCTGTGAAGGTTTCCTGGAGATCCCTCTATCAAAACAACAGATCTTCACACTGATTTTATCACATCCTTCGATTTGTACGAGTATATACATCTTCCTTTCGGGTAGAAGTACTCGTCAGTGTGTTTCCAGAAGATCGCTGCCGAAGCCCTGAAGCCTTTCGTAGGTGTATTTGACAACGCGTACATAGGCGACTTTATGGTTTTTTGCCTTCGAGGATGAGAAATGCCTGTCTCAGGTATAAAGTGCTTGGACTTGGCACGCCTCAAAGTTAATTGCAAGAAAAGTGCATTCTTGAAAAGCAAAATTATGGTTCTTAGAAGAGTCTTTGGCGTTACTGGCAAAGGCTCGACATAAGGCTCCGTATAGATTTCCCGACACGTAATACCATATGACGTCCACTCATTGCGTGTGTTCAGGAATTAGTAGGTGATATCAGACCTTTCATAAATTATTCTGCAATCAAAACTACGTCCTTCCAGCGCATAACGCACCGACAAGGTCCCATTGATTGAAATAACAAAATCAAACTGCCGCAGGTGGGGAACGTCCCTTGGAAGTCATTCAGTAAAAACGTGTCGTCCCAGTATACGCTGATTCTCTGTTTATTTACATCTGGTCTGTATTGAAGAAAGTCATGTGTCACACCATCACCAATACTTCACTCCCTATTTTATGACCTTGGAACTCAATGTTTACTAAGGCCCACGTATCATGCAATGTCACGTTTCCATTAATAATCTTGTATCTGTAGCCCTGTCCCAGTAGGCAGGTGACCTGAATACACCGGCTTCGCCTTTATTTTCGACACAGAAGCACCGCTGCCTACCAAAGGGATCATACAGTTTTTTTTTCACTTTACCGGACGGAGGACTATGCTAAAGCTAGTTAAATAAGCAGTCTCTATTGTAGTCACCGGGTCAGAGTCATCACACTTGTTTATATTTTTGTTGTCGCCGAAAATTCTTGGGCGTCGTTGTAATGATTATTCACTCTACCGCAACCAGCACGCCAAGCCAAGTTTTGTGTGCTGCTTTCAATGCGGCTTAGCTGTCACTGATAGCGTCTTAAACAATCCGAGTTGGCCCCTCTGGACCGCGGCTCGGCCGTCTATGCACTCGGGTCAGTTTGCGTACATTGCGACGGCTCTTTCTAGGGTAGGAAATACACATTTATTATAAAATTAATTATGGGCATTTACGAGCCAAACCCACTTTGTGATTATGAGGTACGCCGTATTGGAGGACTCCGAAAATTTAGACCACCTGGGGTTCTTTAACGTGCACCTAAATCTAAGTACAAGGGTGTTTTCGCATTGTGCCGTAAGGTGAAGCGGCCGCTGAGGCCGTGATTCGATCTGATGCCCTCGAGCTCAGAAGCCCAACACCATAGCCACTGAAAAACCACGGCGGCTATACAACTTTATCTAGCACGTATAGAGAAATAGAAAGTTCTACTGGGAGGTTTTCATGCTTTTCTACTATTTATTATTGGCACTTTTCATTAAATTGTTATATTTGAGAAGTTGCTTACTTATCAAATCAAATCACTAAGTAGACGCTAGAAAAAATTAATCTGAATCCTTTCGCGCGACGGTAAGCACCATACGGTCGAACAACTTCGTATTTTCATATTTGTTTTTGAATCTTTGTACACGTTAGCTAGGACAACCTGTACATAACGTTCAACAACGTATCGATACTGCAACGATGGTGTCGGACTCTCTCCAGCATATGTTGCCAACACCGTCCATAGTCTACGCATTCGTCCAATGAAAGTTGAGCTACCTCAGAAGTAGGAGGCTCTTTTATTGTTCATGCGATGGGTAGGCGATGAAGGCGCAATTCTAATATTTGTGTGCCTACGAAAACAGCGATTTGCGCAAGTATGGCGAAGCTTTGGGCATTAGCAATATATTCATGTAGCCACTAAAGTAATCTGTCGAAGTAGTCATCGGCAGACGTAGGAGTGCCACTGACGGTGAGCTGGAGCTGCTCCCAGCGTTTCTTTGATACACGTACCATGTGCTGTCTCACATACCAGAAGGGTCTGTAGAAATATAATTTCCCGAAGTTCAACTGCTTGCATACGTTTAAAGGGGAGAGAGCTTACGTCAATGCATCCACACAGCTGTGCTGGAAGCAATTTCGTCGCTTGCAACGGACATGATGTTTGAAGAGCCGCGTTTGGCGTTAAGTATACTGATCTGCCATCAAATGAAGAATTGCCTGATCGCAAAGGCGATTGTGACTTTGACTCGGAGAGTCAGGATAATTAGTGAAGTAACTCGAGAAGCAGTTGGCAAAGAACGAATGCTTTGTTAAAGGTTAGTGTCGCTTTTATAGTCCTTATCTTTAGTCGTTGGTACTTGAATGGGGGTCTCGGGTTCCACCGCTTCTCCTCCCACGCTGGTCCTCCTGGTATTTAGCTGGTCGAGGTGGCGGCGGTGTTGGTCCCCATCTGCTGTTTTTACCGTTGCCATTCGCGAGCCTTCGGTGGACACTACCGCGCCTGGTTTCCATTTGTCACCCACTCCGTAGTTCTTGAACCAGACGTCTTTGCTCAGCGGCGGGCCACTGTTGTACGCACCTGCAGAAGGGAATGGTCGCGACACGAGGTTTTGCAATAAAGAACGTGGCTGATATCCGAGAAGCATAGAAGCTGTTGTTTGCCTATTTGGCAAGGGAGTGCGCCGATAATGCGAAAGAATGTAGTCCAGCCGAGCTTGCAAACTGCCGCGTGTGTTTTTGTTTAACCCCTGTTTGACAGTCCGTACTGCTCTTTCCACCAGGCAGTTAGACTGCGGTTTGTAGGGAGCTGTCCGCAAATGAGCGATGCCATTGCGCTTCATAAATGCCCTGAACTCTTCACTAGTAAACTGCGGCCCGTTGTCGGTTACCAGGGTCCTCGGCAAACCGAACCGGCTGAACATAGCCTGCAGTGCTTCAATTGTCTTTGCCGAACTGGCGGTCTTCATGGCGGTAACATCGATCCATTTCGTATGGGAATCAACCACGATCAGAAACATGTTACCTTCCACAGGACCCGCAAAATCGACATGGACCCTAGACCATGGCTCCTCTGTGTCTGGCCAAGGCACGGGTTGTCGGGCAGGAGGCATGCTGCCCCATTCTATGCATGTTGGACACGCGTTGACCAGCTTCTCAATGTCCCGATCGAGCCCTGGGTACCAGAAAACAGAACGTGCCAGGTTTTTCATAGCCGTTATCCCTTGATGTGCATCATGCAGCATACGCAGCATTGACTGCCGCGCACTTGTTGGAATAGACGCTCGATGGCCCCAGTACACAATTTCGTGGCTGTAAGTCAGTTCGTCTTTCCTGTGCATGTACACGCGGAACGGCTCCTGCGCCGGTTGCAAGTACCGTGGCCAGCCATTCTGAATGTAATCGCGGACTTGCGAGAGGTCGCTGTCGTCAACAGTCATTTTAGCCAAGTCACTCGCCGACAGAGGACAGGTATTGAGGTGATCGGTCAGAAGAACATACTCACGAGCGTCATCTTCTGCAGCCTTAGTGTTATGCTCCTGCCGCAACGGTAAACGGCTGAGGGTGTCTGCAGGAATCAACGTCTTTCCTGGCTTGAACTGAATTTTGTAGTTGTAGGCGCATAGCAAGAGGGACCAACGCTGAATCCGGGCAGCGGCCATGGCGGGAACGGGCTTGTCGGGGCTGAAAAGGCTCGGAAGAGCTTTGTGATCTGTAACAAACGTGAAATGCTTCCCGAGCAGATATTCCCGGAACTTTGTAACCCCAAAGACAACTGCCAATGCCTCTCTTTCAATTTGCGCGTAAATACACTCAGCAGCTGAAAGCGTTCGCGACCGGAACCCAATTGGTCGATCTTGCCCATTTACTCCGTGATATAGCACTGCGCCGACGCCACACGACGACGCATCGGTTTTCCAAGATAAGCGGCTTACTTGGATCGTAGTGGTCCAAGAACTTAGCTTCCTCTAGCAGCCGCTTTGTTGCTCGGAACGCGTTATCTTCTCTCGCTCCCCACTGCTAGCGTGTGTTCTTTCTTAGCAGTTCATGCAGTGGCTCTAGAACAGTAGCCAAGTTTCCCAGAAATAAGTGGTAGTAGGTCACGAAGCCCAAAAACGCCCGTAGTTCCGCAACACCGGTTGGCTTCGGCATTTTCATTATTGCAGCAATGTTGTCCATCTTAGGTAACAATCCGTTCGTATTTATACGATGTCCCAGAAATTAAACTTCTGCTTGTCGGAACTTGCATTTCTGCGGATTCAGCTTGACACCGTGTTGCCGGAAACGTCTGAAAACTTCACGCAGAGTCTCACAGTTGCCGCGTTTCTCCGCGACTACCACGTCGTCCAAATATACTTGAATGCCCGGAATGCCTTGCAGGATGCCATCCATACGTCTCTGAAAAATCGCAGGAGCAGAGGCTACACCAAAAGGAAGCCTATTAAAGCAAAACAGGCCTTTAGGAGTGTTTACGACCAATATCTTCGTTTCCTCGTCAAGCGCCAGCTGACTGTAAGCATCCTTCAAGTCGATGGTGCTGAATACTTCACCACCGCTTAGGTTTGCAAAGATATCCCTTATTTTTGGCAATGGGTACTGCTCCGTGACACATGCAGCATTTGCGGTCACCTTAAAATCGCCACACAAACGAATGGAACCATTCTTTTTGATATCGGGAAGCAAAGGCGTGGCCCACTCTGCACTGTTGGCAGGCGAGAGAATGCCATGCTTAACAAGCCTGTCTATTTCATTTGACACTTGCTCCCGCATTGCATACGGCACAGAACGTGCTTTGCAGAACCGCGGCATCGCATTTTCCCGCAACCGCAAATGGACTGCGGCGCCATCAATTAGCCTTAGACCTGGCGTAAACAAATCGCCGAACTCCTCTAAGAGTGCGCTAACCAAAGTACTGTCAGGGACATTTTGCTCGCCGGAGGTTTCCTCGCCGAGAATGCTGAACACGGGCCTTCCACTACGCTCAAATGCGCTGATGACATCTCGCCCGCACAAGTTCGGGCCATCGCATTGCAGTACGGTTAGAGTTGTATCTAGGGTCTTTCCCGCGTACGAGACCGGAAGTTTCTGCTGACCCCTCACGGGCAGCTTGCCAAGAAAGGAGGACAACTGCAGGGACGTCTCGCGGAGCGCAGGCCAAGCATGCCGATGCTTGCGGTATGTTTTCCACGTAATGATGAAGACAGGCGATCTGGTGTCCACTTGCATTGTGAGCGGAACTCCGCTCCAGAAGAGGGTGCGAACCACAGGCTTGACCAAGTTTACCGACGTAGTGTACAAACTCAGTAGACAAAGTTCGTTGCCGTGGCTCTCTGAAGAATGCTCCTCACAAAAGGCCACCCCTTGTTTCCATACACACATCTTCGCTAGGTGCCCTTTACGTCGGCAGCGAAAACAGTCCACCCGGCGAAACTTGCACTTTGCTGCCTTGTGCTTAGTGCTACCACAGCACGGGCAAACGACGTCTTCGCTTGGTCGAGAAGTGCTCGGACGAGTCTTGTGGTAATACGGTTGACCGTGCACCTTGCTCCTCACGGCATGGACGTCGCCATAATCCTGTGCCCTCTCCATGTGATCAACGTTGAGAGCTGCCATCTCTGCTGCTAACGCTATATCTTCGGCTTCTTTCAGCGTCAGCGAAGGTCTGGCCAAAAGCTTCCGACGAACCCCGGCATCACGTAGACCACAAACAAGTCTGTCTCGTAGCATCCTGTCCAGTGCCTCGCTAAAGTTGCAACTGCAGGCCTTCTTCCGAATTTCCACAATGAAGTCCTTCGTTGACTAGTCGGGACGCTAGCATCTGGTGAAGAACTTGTAAGACTCCGCTATTTCGTTGCCCTGTGGCGCAAAGTGTTCTGCCAGCAGTTCAAGCAGCCTCTCATAGGTAAGGTCTTGAATCTTCGCCGGCGCGCACCATACCGTTATTATGCCGACTGTTGCCGTGCTTAAGGCTGCCGTTAGCAGGGCTCGTCGTTTCTTCGAGTCGACGATATCGTAAGCTTCAAAGTAGGACTGCAGACGCACCTGGTAGGCGTCCCAACTGTCTTCCGTTTCGTCGAAACCCGGTGGTCCGGCGTGGGCCGCCATGGAGCAGGCACGGCCCGGTGGTGTGCAGCCTCGTCACCACTGAAGTAAATCGAGAATCAGTTGGCAAAGAACGAACGCTTTATTAAAGGTTAGTGTAGCTTTTATAGTCCTTATCTTGTGACGTCAGCCGCAGCCACTGCTGATTCTCAAGAGGCATGGCCGGTGGATCTAACAAAACAAACACGTGTCAGCGGCGCATGCTGATTCACAACAACTAGGAGTTAGCTTTTTACGAAGCTACCAAGCGCAGCATTGTGACTCAGTGACGTTGTAGTGGCGCTGGTGACGTGTCCGTTAGATGCTATCGCAGAATAATTCAGAAACAGTTATTGAATACTTTTTTTAAATTTAATATGGGGTTTTACGTGCCAAAACCACTTGCTGATTATGAGGCACTCTGTAGTGGAGGACTCCGCAAATTTAGACCACCTGGGGTTCTTTAACGTGCACCTAAATCTAAGTACACGGGTGTTTTAGCATTTCGCCGCAAGGAGATGCGGCCGCTGAGGCCGGGATTCGATCTGACGACCTCGTGCTCAGACGCCCAACACCATAGCCACTGAAAAACCACGGCGGCTATATAACTTTATTTAGCACGTATAGAGCAATAGAAAGTACTATTGGGAGGTTTTTATGCTTTTCTACAATTTATTATTGGCGCTTTTCATCAAATTGTAATATTTGAGAAGTTGGGTACTTATCAAATCAAATCACTAATTAGACGCAAGCAAAAATTAGTCTGAATACTTCCGCGCGACGGCAAGCACCATTCGGTCCAACAACTTCGTATTTGCATATTTGTTTTTGAATTTTTGTACACGTTAGCTAGGACGACCTGTACATAACGTTCAACAACGTATCGATACTACAACGACGGTGTCGGACTCTATCCAGCCGATGTTGCCAACACCGTCCATAGTCTACTCTTTCGTCCAATGAAGGTTGAGCTACCTAAGAAATAGGAGGCTCTTTTATTGTTCATGCGATGAGTAGGCGATGAAGGCAATTCTAATATTTGTGTGCCTACGAAAACAGCTATTTGCCTAAGTCTGGCGAAGCTTTGGGCATTAGCGATATATTCATGTAGCCACTAAAGTAATGTGTCGAAGTAGTCATCGACAGACGTAGGAGTGCCACTGATGGTGAGCTGCTCCCAGCGTTTCTTTGATACACGTACCATGTGCTGTCTCACATACCAGAAGGGTCTGTAGAAATATCATTTCCCGAAGTTCAACCGCTTGCATACAATAAAGTGGGGAGAGCTTACGTCAATGTATCCACACAGCTGCGTTTGAAGCAATGGCTTCGCTTGCAACGTATATGCCGTTGTTTGAAGGGCCACTTTTGGCGTTAAATATGCTGTTCTGCCATCAAATGAAGAATTGCCTAACTGCAAAGGCGATTGTGATTTTTACTCGGAGAGTCATGATAACCAGGAGGTGGCTTTTTACGAAGCTACCAAACACAGCATTGTGACTCAATGACGTTGTATCAACAGCGCTGGTGATGTGTCCGTTAGATGCCATCACAGAATAATTCAGAAACAGTTATTGAAGACTTTTTTTTACTTAGTATGTGGTTTTACGACCCAAAACCACGTGCTGATTATGAGGCACGCCGTAGTGGAGGACTCCGGAAATTTCGACCACCTGGGGTTCTTTAACGTGCGCCTAAATATTGTCACGTGGTGGTGACGTTGAAGAACACAGTAGCAATACTGTGAACGACAAAACTAAATTTTATTGGGCGAACCTGTGCCCACAAAACAGGCAACACTTATAGCACGGTCGGCGAACGATAGCGGCGAACACGGTCGGCGATCGTCGAAAATCTGATCAGCGGGTCAAGCGCGTCGGCTTTTAAAGAACAGTCGTAGAATGTTCCAGACTAATCGTTCGGACCCGCGTGCCTTCCACAAAGTTCTACACCATTCGCGTCAGATGAAATCAGATAACATAAGGTTCGGCGACAACAGACACCGGATAGAACGCGCGTCCCCCGCTGTGCGATTACAGACGTGTCACTACCCCCCCCCCCCTCTTAAAAAGCATCGACCCGATGCTGCATACAAATGAAAGTAATAAAGAAAAACACCCGTAGCAAAGAAAACAAAAATAAGGAAGTTCATCAGCGTCCGTAAAAGGGTTTCAGACGCACCACGTGGACCAGTTCAGATAGTCCGCGGCGCCGCTGTGAGTGCGAAATTCCGTCTGTCACGACCTCATAGTCCAGTGCGCCAATACGTCCAATGACCTTGTAGGGTCCGAAATAGCGGCGCAATAGTTTCTCACTCAGTCCTCGTCGGCGTATCGGTGTCCAAAACCAAACACGGTCGCGGGGCTGGTACTCGACGAAGCGTCGTCGGAGGTTGTAGTGTCGGCTGTCGGTCCTCTGTTGGTTCTTGATCCGTAGGCGGGCGACCTGTCGGGCTTCTTCGGCGCGCTGTAGATAGCTAGCGACGTCAACATTCTCTTCGTCAGTGACGTAGGGCAGCATGGCGTCGAGCGTCGTCGTCGGGTTCCTGCCGTAAACCAGCCTAAACGGCGTTATCTGTGTTGGTTCTTGAACCGCCGTGTTGTAAGCGAAGGTTACATACGGCAGGACCGCATCCCACGTCTTGTGCTCGACAGCGACGTACATTGCTAGCATGTCGGCGAGGGTCTTGTTAAGGCGCTCTGTGAGACCATTCGTCTGCGGATAGTAGGCAGTTGTCCTCCTGTGACTTGTCTGGCTGTGCTGCAGAATGGCTTGGGTGAGCTCTGCTGTAAAACCCGATCCTTTGTCGGTGATGAGGATTTCTGGGGCACCATTTCGCAGCAGGATGTTCTCGAAGAAAAATTTCGCCACTTCGGCTGCGTTGCCTTTTGTTAGAGCTTTAGTTTCAGCAAAGCGGGTGAGATAGTCCGTCGCCACAACGATCCACTTATTCCCGGATATTCACATCGGAAACGGCCCCAACAAATCCATCCCAATCTGCTGGAATGGTCGGCGAGGAGGTTCGATCGGCTGTAGTAATCCTGCCGGCCTTGTCGGTGGTGTCTTGCGTCGTTGACAGTCTCGGCATGTCTTGACGTAACGGGCGACGTCGGCGGTCAGACGCGGCCAGTAATACCTTTACTGTATTCTCGACAGCGTCCGGGAAAATCCGAGGTGCCCAGCGGTTGGATCGTCGTGTAGGGCGTGGAGTACTTCTGGACGCAGCGCTGGTGGTACAACAAGAAGGTAGCTGGCGCGGACTGGTGAGAAGTTCTTCTTCACGAGCAGGCTGTTTTGTAGCGTGAACGAAGACAACCCGCGCCTAAATACCCTAGGGACAATGTCGGTGTTCCCTTCCAAATACTCAACGAGGACTTTTAGCTCCGGGTCGGCTCGTTGCTGTTTAGTGAAGTCTTCCACGCTTATTATCCCAAGGAAGGCGTCGTCGTCCTCGTCTTCTTGCGGCGGGGGATCGATGGCGGCGCGTGATAAGCAGTCGGCGTCGCAGTGTTTTCTTCCGGACTTGTATATTACCGTGACGTCGTATTCTTCCAGTCTGAGGCTCCACCGCGCCAGCCGTCCTGAAGGGCTCTTCAAGTTAGCTAGCCAACACAACGCGTGATGGTCGCTGACGACTTTGAATGGCCTGCCATATATGTAAGGGCGGAATTTTGCTGTTGCCCAAATGATGGCGAGGCATATTCCTTTTCAGTCGTAGAATAATTGCCTTCCGCTTTTGACAGCGACCGGCTAGCGTAAGATATGACCCGTTCATGGCTGTCTTTCTTCTGGACTAGGACGGCACCGAGACCTAGGCTACTGGCGTCAGTGTGGATTTCGGTATCGGCGTCTTCGTCGAAATGTGCAAGTACCGGCGGCGACTGCATCCGTCGTTTTAGTTCCTGAAATGCGTCGGCCTGCGGCGTTTCCCACTTGAACTCGACAATTGGTTAGATGTGTTAGCGGCTCCGCGATGCGTGAAAAGTCCTTGACAAAGCGCCTATAGTAGGCACACATGCCAAGGAATCTGCGCACTGCCTTCTTGTCGGTTGGCTGCGTGAACTTTGTGATGGCAGCTGTCTTCTGTGGGTCGGGGCGTACTCCTGATTTGCTGATGACGTGGCCTAGGAAGAAAAGCTCATCGTAAGCGAGGCGGCACTTTTCTCGCTTCAGAGTGAGCCCTGATGATTTGATGGCCTCTAATACTGTCGCAAGCCGCCTAAGGTGGTCGTCGAAATTTTCGGCGAGGACAACGACGTCATCCAAGTACTCAAGACAGGTCTGCCACTTTAATCCTGCTAACACCGTGTCCATGACGCGCTGAAACGTTGCAGGCGCCGAGCACAGTCCGAATGGCATGACCTTGAACTCGTAGAGGCCGTCTGGCGTGATGAAGGTGGTCTTTTCGCGATCTACCTCGTCGACTTCTATTTGCCAGTAGCCAGACTTAAGGTCCATCGACGAGAAGTATTTAGCGTTGCAGCGCCGATCCAATGCGTCGTCTATCCGCGGAAGGGGGTATACGTCCTTCTTCGTGATCTTGTTCAGTCGACGATAATCGACGCAGAAACGTACGGTTCCGTCCTTTTTCTTCACCAGGACAACAGGGGATGCCCACGGGCTTTTCGACGGCTGGATGATGTCGTCGCGCAGCATTTCGTCGACTTGTTCTCTTATAGCTTCACGTTCTCGCCGCGAAACTCGGTAAAGGCTCTGGCGGAGTGGTCGAGCGCACTCCTTGGTGATTATGCGATGCTTGGCGACTGGTGTTTGTCGAATCCGCGATGACGTCGAAAAGCATCATTTGTATCGTCGGAGCAGACTTCTGAGCTGCTGTTGCTCAATCACGAGGAGACTTGGATTCACGTCGAAGTCTGGTTCGGGGACAATGCTAATCGGGGTAGATGCGGCTGAATCCGAGAGGACAAAGGCATTGCTGGTTTCCACAATTTCCTCGATGTATGCGATTGTCGTGCCCTTGTTGATGTGCTTGAACTCTTGGCTGAAGTTTGTCAGCAACACTTCAGTTTTCCCTCCATGCAGTCGAGCGATCCCTCTTGCGACGCAAATTTCACAACTAGCAGTAGACGTTGGTCGCCTTCGATGACGCCTTCTACGTCAGCGGGTGTTTTGGTGCCGACCGAAATAACAATGCTGGAGCGAGACGGGATGCTCACTTGACCTTCGAGCACACTCAAGGCGTGGTGACTACGAGGGCTCTCCGGCTGCATCGCTTTATCTTCCGACAGCGTTATTGACTTCGACTTCAGGTCGATGATTGCGCCGTGTTGGTCCAGGAAGTCCATACCGGGAATGACGTCTTCGTGAACACTGTTGGGGGATAACGAAGGTGGCAGGATAAGTCCAGTCATGAATGGTTATTCTTGCCGTGCAGATTCCAGTCGGCGTGATGAGGTGTCCTCCTGCGGTCCGAATTTGAGGGCCTTCACATGCAGTCTTAACCTCCCTCAACTGGGCGGCGATGTGTCCACTCATATCGGAGTAATCGGCCCCTGTGTCGACTAAGGCGGTGACTGCGTGGCCGTCTAGAAGCATGTCGAGGTCGGTGGTTCTTTGCCTTGCGTTACAGTTAGGTCTTGGCGTCGGATCACGGCTGTGTCACGTTGACCTGTGGCTGGTATGGGACGTCGTCAGGTCGTCTTTCGTCGTCGCATTCTTTGCTTTCACACTTCGTCGGGACGGCGGCGCGTCGTTATGTCGTCTAGGTGGTAGCTTCGGCGTCTTCGTTGGCGGCGGAGGATGTTCGTCAGTTCGACGAACAGCAACCGCACCTCCATCGGTTGCTGCTTTTAGTTTTCCGGATATGGGCTCGCTGACCGGCCTCGGGCTGGGCCAATGTATGGTCGACGCTGCGGCGACAGGTAGCGGCCTGGTGATGGCGAATGAGACGCTCGTCGAGAGCTCCAATGAGTAGCGGCGAGGTAGGCGGTGATATCGCGAGGGCGTTCACCTTGCTGCGGGCGCGGAGCGTTGACGGCGAACCCTCTCAGTCCGAAGTCGCGGTATGGGCATCGGCGATACACATGGCCGGCTTCTCCGCACTGATAGCAGAGCGGGCGGTGGTAGAGGGCTCGCCAAATGTCCGTCTTCCTCGCGTAGCTACGCTGGGCGACGGGTGGGCGTGCTGGCGGCGGCGGTGGCGGACGTCGGAATTGCGGCGTTACAGGGCTCTGGTGCGGTCACGGAGGGGTGCCTTGACGGCGTGCGACGGCGGCGTAGGTAATCGTTTCCGGCTGGGGCTGTGGTGATTCTGGTTGCACCTCAGGAACTCCAAGCGATCGGTGCACCTCTTCCTTTAGGATGTCGGTGATCGAGGCCACTTGAGGCTGTGACGAAGGCAAGACCTTGCGCAGTTCTTCGCGCACAATGGCCCTGATCGTCTCGCGCAGATCGTCCGTTGCCAGTGATCGAATTTCTGCGTAGTTGGTAGAGCTTGTACGGCGGTTGAATTGCCGGTTCCGCATTTCGAGTGTCTTCTCGATGCTGGTGGCCTGGCGAACGAACTCTTCTACGGTCTTCGGTGGGCTTCGTATCATTGCGCCGAAAAGTTCTTCCTTCACACCACGCATGAGAAGGCAGACTTTCTCCTCCTCGGGCATATCCGGGTCGGCGTGGCGGAACAGACGGTTCATTTCTTCCGTGAAGATGGTAACGTTTTCGTTAGGTAGCTACACTCGGGCGTCCAGCATGGCTTCGGCCCTTTCCTTGCGCACGACGCTCGTAAAGGTGCGCAGGAAGCCGCTACGGAAGAGGTCGCATGTCGTCAAGGTCAACTCCCGGTTCTCAAACCACGTTCTCGCGGCATCTTCTAAGGCAAAGTATACATGCCACAGCTTGTCGTCGGAGTCGCAGTTGTTAAATGTCGTGATTCGTTCGTAGTTCTCCAGCCAGGATAATGGGTCTTCGTCGTTGCTCCATGTAAGGTCGGTGGGTCCCGAGGTTGTTGTAGAATAACGGGGGACGCTGGGACAGCCATTGGGGTTGTTTTGACCACGATCTTCATTGTCTATTCAGGTAGAAGTCCGTGCTCTGGGGCAGTCCTTGCAGTCTGCGGCTAGCACGCTGGTCTTGGGCGATGTTTGTTTTGCCCTCGGGCTTCGGGCTTGGATCGCGGCTTTGCGGGGGCGTTCGGTACATGAACGCACTAGCACCTCCACCAGATGTCACGTGATGGTGGCGTTGAAGAACAAAGTAGCAATACTGTGAACGACAAAACTAAATTTTTTTGGGCGAACCTGTGCCCACAAAACAGGCTACTTTTATAGCACAACGTCAGCGGCGAACACGGTCGGCGATCGTCGAAAATCTGATCAGCAGGTCAAGCGCGTCGGCTTTTAGAGAACAGTCGCCGAATGTTCCAGACTAATCGTTCGGACCCCCGTGCCTTCCACAAAGTTCTACACCATTCGCGTCAGGTGATGAAATCAGATAACATAAGGTTCGGCGACAACAGACAGCGGATAGAAGCATCGATAACTTTCCAGAAACTTCGGATACATGCAGGCGCGTCCCACGCTGTGGGATTACATTTTTTAGGCGGCGAAACGTGGTTGCCCGATAAAGATAAGTACACGTGTCAATATAAGCACACGGGTGTTTTCGCATTTTGCCCCCATCGAAATGCGGCCGCCGTGGCCGGGATTCGATCCCGCGAACTCGTGCTGAGCAGCCCAACACTACAGCCACTGAGCAACCACGGCGGGTAGGTATTGAAGACTGTTCAAATTTGAGTGAACTTTCTATCGCAAATTATCAAAAAACTTTTTTCATGTCATAGATCGGAATAACGAGTTCATAATTGTGGCTGGTACATGCAAATTGCGAAAACATATTTGAAGAATAATCAGATTAGATACCTATTATTTAAAAAGATCTGTAGTCTCAGATTTTCTGAAGAACTATATTTTGGCTGCTTCAATTTTACGTAAAACTGAATAACAGATTACGTTTCTGATACCAGACGGTACATATACCGTTGTGGGGGGTTTCGGTATTGAGTTCAAAAGGTGAAGCAAAATCTAGTATTCGTAGAATAGGGTCAGACGAGGTATTGTGTACCACATTGCGGCACAATACTTCACATTTGTTATTTCAATCAAAGGGAGCTTGTTTGGGCGTTATGCGCACGAGGGACCCACTTTCATTGCAAAGTAAATTATGATTGGTCCGATATTACCTACTTATCCCAGAACACACGCACTGAGTTGACGTCATACGGTTTTACGTGTCGGGAGATCTCTACGGAGGCTTTTGTCGTGCCTTCGACAGTACCGCCAAAGACTCTTCCAAGAACCACAATCTTTATTTTCAAAAATTAACTTTTCTTGCAATTAACCTTGAGGCGTGCCAAGTCCAAGCACTTTATACGTGAGACAGACGTTTCTCATCCTCGGTGTCTCGAGGACAAAAAATAATAATGTCGCCTATGTACGCGTTGGCAAATACGCCTATGAAAGGCTTCAGGGCACCGACCGCGATCTTCTGGAAACACACTGACGAGTACTTCTACCCGAAAGGACGATGTATATATTCGTACGAATCGAAGGGTGTGATTAAATCAGTGTGAAGCTTTGTTGTTTTGTTAGAGGGATCTAACCGGAAGCATTCGCACAACTCAATACGTGATAAGTGCAGGCAATCAACTGTGCCATGTACAAATATGCCTATCGTGGCGGCGGGAAATGGGTTGATTTATGTCAGACGATTGAAAACCCTGTATTCTATGCACAGTCTGAAATCTCAATCTTGCTTCGGCACAATTGTTATGGGGGAGGCGAATGGTGGTACTGATTGTCGGATTATATCGGCGTCTAACATCTCCCGCAATCCTTCCTTCGACCACATCTTTCGCTCTCTGCACATATTTTCAGGTGATTTGAGGATGAATGTCTTGTTTGTTTGAAAGGGGCGTTACACCACCTGATCGCTTATGAAGAACTTCCTAGGTACACAAGTTCGGGGTAGGTCGTTGCAATATTCTAGGCGCACTTGACCACTTGTAAATAATCTGTGCACACTGCTGTGTCTCTTCTCTGGATAATATACGTGCAGAAAGCGGGTTAACAGAAGCGCTAGATTTTTCTTAGTCATGTCAAAAGGAGACAACAAACAGTTTCACCAGGGACTACATAGGGGAAAGTACTTGTGTTGAATAAACGAAATAAAGAAATGATGTTTAATGGAAATGAAAGTCGATGAGAAACAACTTGCCGCAGGTGGTGAACGAGCACACAACCTTCGCATTTTGCGTGCGATGCTCTACGAATCGAGCTAACGCGGCGCTGTTTGCCCTCCCACTTTCTTGCGCATTTACGTTTCTGAGTAGAACACTGGGAGTTTTAGCCAGCGCCGCCACGCACAGACTTAGGCAGCGGATGTGGAACATCTTTTCTGCGGGATGCGCAACCAGAACGTGATCTTTTTTCGTGAAGGAAACCGGTCAATAATCCCACACATGCTACCTGAAGGCATCAATGTTGCCGGATTTGAGACCCTCGGTATGTAATAAACGAGAATAAAAGGAGTTAACCATTGGCGCGATTTTTATTTGTCATATCATAAAAAACCAAGCAACACTGACACGAGGGACGAAATAGGGGAAAATACTTGTGTATAATCAAAGAAATAAAGAAATGATAATTTAATGGAAATGAAAGTGGACGAAAAATCAAACTGCCGCAGGTAGGGAACGTCCCTTGGAAGTCATTCGACTAAAAACGTATCATGCCAGTATACGCTGATTCTCTGTTTATTTACATCTGGTCTGTATTGAAGAAAGTCAATACGTACGTGTGCCGTCTTGTATCAGAAAACTAATTTATTATTGAGTTTTACGTAAAATTGAAGCAGCCACAATATAGTTATTCAGCAAATCTGAGAGTATGGAGCTCATTTAATTCTAAGAATCTAATTTGATTATCCTTCAAAAATGTTTTCGCAATTTGCATGTACCAGCAACAATTACGAACTCTACATTCCGATCTATGACATGAAAAAATTATTTGATAATTTCCGATAGAATGTTCGCTCAAATTCGAACAGTCTTCGATAACTGTTTCTGAATTATTGTGCAATGGCATTTAACGAACACATCCGCAGCGCTGTTGATACAACGTCATTGAGTCACACTGCTGTGCTTGGTAGGTTTGTAAAAGCCACCTGCTGCTTATCAAGACTCGCCGAGTAAAAATGACAATCGCCTTTGCAGTCAGGCAATTCTTCATTTGATGGCAGATCAGTATAATAAACGCCAAACGTGGCTCTTCAAACATCATCATATAGGTTGCAAGCGAAGCCATTGCTTCAAGCACAGCTGTTTGGATGCATCGACGTCAGCTCTCCCCCTTTTAATTGTATGCAAGCTGTTGAACTTCGGGAAATTATATTTCTACAGACTCTTCTGGTATGTGAGACTGCACATGGTACGTGTATCAAAGAAACGCTGGGAGCAGCTCACCATTAGTGGCACTCCTACGTCTACCGATGACTACTTCGACACATTACTTTAGTGGCTACATGGATATATCGCAAATGCCCATAGCTTCGCCAGACTTACGCAAATCGCTGTTTTCGTAGGCACACAAATATTAGAATTGCCTTCATCTCCTACCCATCGCATAAACAATAAAAGAGCCTCCTATTTCTGAGGTAGCTCACCTTTCATTGGACGAAAGGGTAGACTATGGACGGTGTTGGCAACATATGCTGGAGAGAGTCACACACCCTCGTTGTAGTATCGATACGTTATTGAACGTTATGTACAGGTTGTCCTAGCTAACGTGTACAAAGATTCAAAAACAAATATGCAAATACGAAGTTGTTGGACCGAATGGTGCTTGCCGTCGCGCGGAAGTATTCAGACTAATTTTTTCTTGCGTCTAATTAGTGATTTGATTTGATAAGTAAGCAACTTCTCAAATATTACAATTTGATGAAAGGTGCCAATAATAAATTGTAGAAAAGCATGAAAACCTCCCAATAGTAATTTCTATTGCTCTATACGTGCTAGATAAAGTTGTATAGCCGCCGTGGTTTTTCAGTGGCTATGGTGTTGGGCTGCTGAGCACGAGGTCATCAGATCGAATTCCGGCCTCGGCGGCTGCATCACCTTGCGGCGAAATGCGAAAACACCCGAGTACTTAGATTTAGGTGCACGTTAAACAACCCCAGGTGGTCTAAATTTGCGGAGTCCTCCACTACGGCGTACCTTATAATCACAAAGTGGTTTTGGCTCATATAAGCCCACAATTTATTTTATATTAAAGGTGTATTTCCGACCCTAGAAAGAGCCGGCGTAATGTACGCAAAGTGACCCGAGTGCATAGACGGCCGAGCCGCAGTCCAGAGAGCCAACTCGTATTGTTTAAGACGCTATCAGTGACAGCTAAGCCGCAGTGAAAGCAGCACCCAAAACTTGGCTTGGCGTGCTGGTTGCGGTAGAGTGAATAATCATTACAACGACGCCCAAGAATTTTTTGCGACAGAAAAAAATATAAACCAGAGTGATGAGTCTGGCTCGGAGACTACAACAGAGATTGTTTATTAAACTAGCTTTAGCATACTCCTCCACCCGGTTAAAGTGAGAAAAAGCCGTATGATCCCTTTGCTAGGCAGCGGTGCTTCTGTGTCGAAAACAAAGGCGAAACCGGTGTATTCAGGTCACCAGCCTATTGGGACCGTGCTACACATACAAGATTATGATGGAAACGTGACATTCCATAATACGTGGGCCTTAGTAAGCATTGATTTCCAAGGTCATAAAATAGAGAGCGAAGTATTGGTGATGGTGTCATGAATGACTTTCTTCAATACAGACCAGGTGTAAATAAACAGAGAATCAGCGTATACTGGGACGACGCGTTTTTACTCGAATGACGCCCAAGGGACGTTCCCCATCTGCGGTAGTTTGATTTTTCGTCCACTTTCATTTCCATTACATTATAGTTTCTTTATAGCTTTTATTAAACACAAGTAATTTCTCCTATGTTGTCCCTCGCGTCAGTGTTGGTTGGCGTCTTATGATATGACGAAAAAAATCGGGCCCCAGGTTAACTCCATTTATTCTCGTTTATTACATACCGAGGGTCTCAAATCCGGCAACATTGATGCCTTCAGGTAGCAGAGGTGGGTGTATTGACCGGTTGCCTTCACCAAAAAAGATCACGTTCTGATTACGCGTCCGGCAGAAATGATGTTCCACATCCACCGCCAAGGGTTCTGCGTGGTGGCGCTGGCTAACACTCCCAGTGTTCTACTCCCAAACATAAATGCGCAAGAAAGCGGGAGGGCAAACGGCGCCGCGTTGGCTCGATTCGTTGAGCATCGCACGCGAAATGCGAAGGTTGTGGGATCGTTCACCGCCAGCGGCAAGTTGTTTTTCATCCACTTTAATTTCCATTAAATATCATTTATTTACTTCGTTATTCAACACAAGTACTTTCCCCTGTGTGGTCCCTGGTGTCAGTGTTTGTTGGCTCCTTTCGATATGACTAAGAAAAATCTAGCGCTTCTGTTAACCCGTTTTCTGCTCGTATATTACCCTTAGAAGAGACACAGCAGGGTGGACAGGTTATTTACAACTGGTCAAGTGCGCGTAGAATATTGCAACGACCTACACCGAACTTGTGTGCCTAGGAAGTTCTTCATAAGCGATCAAGTGGCACAACGCCCCTTTCAAACTAACACGACAGTCATCCTCAAATCACCTGACAATATGTGCAGAGAGCGAAAGATGTGGTCGAAGGAAGGATTGCAGGAGATGTTAGACGCTGATATAATCCGACAATCAGTACCACCATTCGCCTCCCCCATAACAATTGTGCCGAAACAAGATTGAGATTTGAGACTGTGAATACAGTGTTTTCAATCGTCTGATATGAATCAACGCATTTCCCGTGCCGACGATAGGTATATCTGTACATGACACAGGTGGTTGCCTGCACATTTCACGTATTGATTTCTGCGAAGGTTTCCTGGATATCCCTCTAGCAAAACAACAGATCTTCACACTGATTTCATCTCATCCTTCGATTTGTACGAATATATACATCTTCCTTTCGGGTAGAAGTACTCGTCAGTGTGTTTCCAGAAGATCGCTGCCGAAGCCCTGAAGCCTTTCATAGGTGTATTTGCCAACGCGTACATAGGCGACATTATTGTTTTTTTGCCTTCGAGACACCGAGGGAGAGAAATGCCTGTCTCAGGTATAAAGTGCTTGGACTTGGCACGCCTCAAAGTTAATTGCAAGAAAAGTGGATTCTTGAAAAGCAAAATTATGGTTCTTAGAAGAGTCTTTGGAGTTAGTGGCAAAGGCTCGACATAAGGCTCCGTATAGATTTCCCGACACGTAAAACCATATGACGTCCACTCATTGCGTGTGTTCAGGAATTAGAAGGTGATATCAGACCTTTCATAAATTATTCTGCAATCAAAACTGCGTCCCTCGAGCGCATAACGCACCGACAAGGTCCCTTTGATTGAAAAAACAAATGTGAAGTATTGTGCCGCATTGTGGTACACAATATCTCGTCTGACCCTATTCTACGCATACTAGCTTTTGCTTTACCTTTTGAACTCAATACCGAAACTCCCCACAAAGGTACATGTGCCGTCTTGTATCAGAAAAGTCAGACGATTGAAAACCTTGTATTCTAAGCACAGTCTGAAATGTCAATCTTGCTTCGGCACAATTCTTATGGGGGAGGCAAATGGTGGTACTGATTGTCGGATTATATCGGCGTCTAACATCTCCTGCAATCCTTCCTTAGACCACATCTTTCGCTCTCTGCACATATTGTCAGGAGATTTGAGGATGACTGCCTTGCTAGCTTGAAAGGGCCGTTGTGCCACTTGATCGCTTATGAAGAACTTTCTAGGGACACAAGTTCGGAGTAGGTCGTTGCAATATTCTACGCGCACTTGTTCACTTGTAAATAATCTGTCCACCCTGCTCTTTCTCTTCTCTCACGAGCAGAAAGCATGTTAACACAAGCGCTCGAATTTTTTTAGTCATATCATAAGGAGACAACAAACACTGACACCCGGGACCACATAGGGGAAAGTACTTGTGTAGAATAAACGATGTAAATAAATGATATTTAATGGAAATGAAAGTGGATGAAAAACAACTTGCCGCAGGTGGTGAACGACCCCACAACCTTCGCATTTCGCCTGAGATGCTCTACGAATGGACCTAACGCGGCGCCGTTTGCCCTCCCACTTACTTGCGCATTTATGTTTCTGAGTAGAACACTGGGAGTATTAGCCAGCGCCACCACGCAGAGACTTTGGCGGCGGAGGTGGAACATCATTTCTGCCGGATGCGTAACCAGAACGTGGTCTTTTTTGGTGAAGGCAACCGGTCAATAAACCCACATCTGCTACCTGAAGGCATAAATGTTGCCGGATTTGAGACCCTCGGTATGTAATAAACGAGAATAAATGGAGTTAACCAGGGGCCCGATTTTTATTCGTCATATCATAAGAAGCCAACCAACACTGACACGAGGGACAACATAGTGGAAAGTACTTGTGTTTAATAAAAGAACTAAAGAAATTATAATGCGATGGAAATGAAACTGGATGAAAAATCAAACTGCCGCAGGTGGGGAACGTCCCTTAGAAGTCATTCGTGTAAAAACGCGTCGTCCCAGTATACGCTGATTCTCTGTTTACTTACATCTGGTTTGTATTGAAGAAAGTCATGCGTCACACCATCACCAATACTTCACTCTCTATTTTATGACCTTGGAACTCAATGTTTACTAAGGCCCACGTATTATGCAATGTCACGTTTCCATCATTATCTTGTATCTGTAGCCCTGTCCCAGTATGCAGGTGACCTGAATACACCGGCTTCGCCTTTATTTTCGACACAGAAGCACCGCTGCCTACCAAAGGGATCATACGGGTTTTTTCTTTACTTTACCGGATGGAGGACTATGCTAAAGCTAGTTAAATAAGCAGTCTCTGTTTTAGTCACCGGGTCAGAGTCATCATGTTTATATTTTTGTTGTCGCCGAAAATTCTTGGCCGTCGTTGTAATGATTATTCACTCTACCGCAACCAGCACGCCAAGCCAAGTTTTGTGTGCTGCTTTCAATGCGGCTTAGCTGTCACTGATAGCGTCTTAAACAATACGAGTTGGCCCCTCTGGACCGCGGCTCGGCCGTCTATGCACTCGGGTCAGTTTGCGTACATTGCGCCGGTCTTTCAAGAGTCGGAAATACACATTTATTATAAAATAATTATGGGCTTTTACGAGCCGAAACCACTTTCTGATTATGAGGTACGCTGTAGTGGAGGACTCCGAAAATTTAGACCACCTGGGGTTCTTTAACGTGCACCTAAATCTAAGTACACGGGTGTTTTCGCATTTTGCCGCAAGGAGATACGGCGGCTGAGGCCGGGATTCGATCTGATGACCTCGAGCTCAGAAGCCCAACACCATAGCCACTGAAAAACCACGGCGGCTATAATACATTATCTAGCACGTATAAAGCAATAGAAAGTACTATTGGGAGGTTTTCATGCTTTTCTACAATTTATTATTGGCACTTTTCATCAAATTGTAATATTTGAGATGTTGCTTACTTATCAAATCAAATCACTAATTAGACGCAAGAAAAAATTAGCCTGAATACTTCCGCGCGACGGCAAGCACCATTCGGTCCAACAACTTCGTATTTGCATATTTGTTTTTGAATCTTTGTACACGTTAGCTAGGACAACCTGTACATAACGTTCAATAACGTATCGATACTACAACGAGGGTGTCTGACTCTCTCCAGCAGATGTTGCCAACACCGTCCATAGTCTACCCTTTCGTCCAATGAAAGGTGAGCTACCTCAGAAATAGGAGGCTCTTTTATTGTTCATGCGATGTGTAGGAGATGAAGGCAATTCTAATATTTGTGTGCCTACGAAAACAGCGATTTGCGTAAGTCTGGTGAAGCTATGCGCATTAGCGATATATCCATGTTGCCACTAAAGTAATATGTCGAAGTAGTCAACGGCAGACGTAGGAGTGCAACTGATGGTGAGCTGCTCCCAGCGTTTCTTTGATACACGTACCATGTGCTGTCTCACATACCAGAAGAGTCTGTAGAAATATAATTTCCCGAAGTTCAACTGCTTGCATACAATCAAAAGGGGGAGAGCTTACGTCAATGCATCCACACAGCTGTGCTTGAAGCAATTTCTTCGCTTGCAACGTATATGATGTTGCTTGAAGAGCCACGTTTGGCGTTAAGTATACTGATCTGCCATCTAATGAAGAATTGCCTGACTGCAAAGGCGATTGTCATTTTTACTCGGCGAGTCCTGATAACCAGGAGGTGGCTTTTTACGAAGCTACCAAACACAGCATTGTGACTCAATGACGTTGTATCAACAGCGCTGGTGATGTGTCCGTTAGATGCCATCGCAGAATAATTCAGAGACAGTTATTGAAGACTTTTTTTTACTTAGTATGGGGTTTTACGAGCCAAAACCACGTGATGTTTATGAGGCACGCCGTAGTGGAGGACTCCGGAAATTTCGACCACCTGGGGTTTTTTAACGTGCGCCTAAATATTGTCACGTGGTGGTGACGTTGAAGAACACAGTAGCACTACTGTGAACGACAAAACTAAATTTTATTGGGCGAACCTGTGCCCACAAAACAGGCTACACTTATAGCATCAAGATAGCGGCGAACACGGTCGGCGATCGTCGAAAATTTGATCAGCCGGTCATGCGCGTCGGCTTTTAAAGAACAGTCGTCGAATGTTCCACACTAATCGTTCGGACCCGCGTGCCTTCCACGAAGTTCTACACCATTCGCGTCAGGTTATGAAATCAGATAACATAAGGTTCGGCGACAACAGACAGCGGATAGAACGCGCGTCCCACGCTGTGCGATTACATTTGTTAGGCGGCGAAACGTGGTTGCCCGATAAAGATTAGTACACGTGTCATTACCCCCCCTCTTAAAAAGCATCGACCCGATGCTGCATACAAATGAAAGTAATAAAGAAAAACACCCGTAGCAAAGAAAACAAAAATAAAGAAGTTCATCAGCGTCCGTAACAGGGTTTCAGATGCACCACGTGGACCACTTCAGATAGTCCGCGGCGCCGCTGTGAATGCGAAATTCCGTCTGTCACGACCTCATAGTCCAGTGCGCCAATACGTCGAATGACCTTGTAGGTCCGAAATAGCGGCGCAATAGTTTCTCACTCAGTCCTCGTCGGCGTATCGGTGTCCAAAACCAAACACGGTCGCGGGGCTGGTACTCGACGAAGCGTCGTCGGAGGTTGTAGTGTCGGCTGTCGGTCCTCTGTTGGTTCTTGATCCGTAGGCGGGCGACCTGTCGGGCTTCTTCGGCGCGCTGTAGATAGCTAGCGACGTCAACATTCTCTTCGTCAGTGACGTAGGGCAGCATGGCGTCGAGCGTCGTCGTCGGGTTCCTGCCGTAAACCAGCTTAAACGGCGTTATCTGGTTGGGTCTTGAACCGCCGTGTTGTAAGCGAAGGTTACATACGGCAGGACCGCATCCCACGTCTTGTGCTCGACAGCGACGTACATTGCTAGCATGTCGGCGAGGGTCTTGTTAAGGCGCTCTGAGAGACCCTTCGTCTGCGGATTGTAGGCAGTTGTCCTCCTGTGACTTGTCTGGCTGTACTGCAGAATGGCTTGGGTGAGCTCTGCTGTAAAACCCGTTCCTTTGTCGGTGATGAGGATTTCTGGGGCACCATTTCGCAGCAGGATGTTCTCGAAGAAAAATTTCGCCACTTCGGCTGCGTTGCCTTTTGGTAGAGCTTTAGTTTCAGCAAAGCGGGTGAGATAGTCCGTCGCCACAACGATCCACTTATTCCCGGATATTGACATCGGAAACGGCCCCAACAAATCCATCCCAATCTGCTGGAATGGTCGGCGAGGAGGTTCGATCGGCTGTAGTAATCCTGCCGGCCTTGTCGGTGGTGTCTTGCGTCGTTGACAGTCTCGGCATGTCTTGACGTAACGGGCGACGTCGGCGCTCAGACGCGGCCAGTAATACCTTTACTGTATTCTCGACAGCGTCCGAGAAAATCCGAGGTGCCCAGCGGTTGGATCGTCGTGTAGGGCGTGGAGTACTTCTGGACGCAGCGCTGGTGGTACAACAAGAAGGTAGCTGGCGCGGACTGGTGAGAAGTTCTTCTTCACGAGCAGGCTGTTTTGTAGCGTGAACGAAGACAACCCGCGCCTAAATACCCTAGGGACAATGTCGGTGTTCCCTTCCAAATACTCAACGAGGACTTTTAGCTCCGGGTCGGCTCGTTGCTGTTTAGTGAAGTCTTCCACGCTTATTATCCCAAGGAAGGCGTCGTCGTCCTCGTCTTCTTGCGGCGGGGGATCGATGGCGGCGCGTGATAAGCAGTCGGCGTCGCAGTGTTTTCTTCCGGACTTGTATATTACCGTGACGTCGTATTCTTCCAGTCTGAGGCTCCACCGCGCCAGCCGTCCTGAAGGGCTCTTCAAGTTAGCTAGCCAACACAACGCGTGATGGTCGCTGACGACTTTGAATGGCCTGCCATATATGTAAGGGCGGAATTTTGCTGTTGCCCAAATGATGGCGAGGCATATTCCTTTTCAGTCGTAGAATAATTGCCTTCCGCTTTTGACAGCGACCGGCTAGCGTAAGATATGACCCGTTCATGGCTGTCTTTCTTCTGGACTAGGACGGCACCGAGACCTAGGCTACTGGCGTCAGTGTGGATTTCGGTATCGGCGTCTTCGTCGAAATGTGCAAGTACCGGCGGCGACTGCATCCGTCGTTTTAGTTCTTGAAATGCGTCGGCCTGCGGCGTTTCCCACTTGAACTCGACATTTGGTTAGATGTGTTAGCGGCTCCGCGATGCGTGAAAAGTCCTTGACAAAGCGCCTATAGTAGGCACACATGACAAGGAATCTGCGCACTGCCTTCTTGTCGGTTGGCTGCGTGAACTTTGTGATGGCAGCTGTCTTCTGTGGGTCGGGGCGTACTCCTGATTTGCTGATGACGTGGCCTAGGAAGAAAAGCTCATCGTAAGCGAGGCGGCACTTTTCTCGCTTCAGAGTGAGCCCTGATGATTTGATGGCCTCTAATACTGTCGCAAGCCGCCTAAGGTGGTCGTCGAAATTTTCGGCGAGGACAACGACGTCATCCAAGTACTCAAGACAGGTCTGCCACTTTAATCCTGCTAACACCGTGTCCATGACGCGCTGAAACGTTGCAGGCGCCGAGCACAGTCCGAATGGCATGACCTTGAACTCGTAGAGGCCGTCTGGCGTGATGAAGGCGGTCTTTTCGCGATCTACTTCGTCGACTTCTATTTGACAGTAGCCAGACTTAAGGTCCATCGACGAGAAGTATTTAGCGTTGCAGCGCCGATCCAATGCGTCGTCTATCCGCGGAAGGGGGTATACGTCCTTCTTCGTGATTTTGTTCAGTCGACGATATTCGACGCAGAAACGTACGGTTCCGTCCTTTTTCTTCACCAGGACAACAGGGGATGCCCACGGGCTTTTCGACGGCTGGATGATGTCGTCGCGCAGCATTTCGTCGACTTGTTCTCTTATAGCTTCACGAAACTCGGTAAAGGCTCTGGCGGAGTGGTCGAGCGCACTCCTTGGTGATTATGCGATGCTTGGCGACTGGTGTTTGTCGAATCCGCGATGACGTCGAAAAGCATCATTTGTATCGTCGGAGCAGACTTCTGAGCTGCTGTTGCTCAATCACGGGGAGACTTGGATTCACGTCGAAGTCTGGTTCGGGGACAATGCTAATCGGGGTAGATGCGGCTGAATCCGAGAGGACAAAGGCATTGCTGGTTTCCACAATTTCCTCGATGTATGCGATTGTCGTGCCCTTGTTGATGTGCTTGAACTCTTGGCTGAAGTTTGTCAGCAACACTTCAGTTTTCCCTCCATGCAGTCGAGCGATCCCTCTTGCGACGCAAATTTCACAACTAGCAGTAGACGTTGGTCGCCTTCGATGACGCCTTCTACGTCAGCGGGTGTTTTGGTGCCGACCGAAATAACAATGCTGGAGCGAGACGGGATGCTCACTTGACCTTCGAGCACACTCAAGGCGTGGTGACTACGAGGGCTCTCCGTCTGCATCGCTTTATCTTCCGACAGCGTTATTGACTTCGACTTCAGGTCGATGATTGCGCCGTGTTGGTCCAGGAAGTCCATACCGGGAATGACGTCTTCGTGAACACTGTTGGGGGATAACGAAGGTGGCAGGATAAGTCCAGTCATGAATGGTTATTCTTGCCGTGCAGATTCCAGTCGGCGTGATGAGGTGTCCTCCTGCGGTCCGAATTTGAGGGCCTTCACATGCAGTCTTAACCTCCCTCAACTGGGCGGCGATGTGTCCACTCATCTCGGAGTAATCGGCCCCTGTGTCGACTAAGGCGGTGACTGCGTGGCCGTCTAGAAGCATGTCGAGGTCGGTGGTTCTTTGCCTTGCGTTACAGTTACGTCTTGGCGTCGGATCACGGCTGTGTCGCGTTGACCTGTGGCTGGTATGGGACGTCGTCAGGTCGTCTTTCGTCGTCGCATTCTTTGCTTTCACACTTCGTCGGGACGGCGGCGCGTCGTTATGTCGTCTAGGTAGTTGCTTCGGCGTCTTCGTCGGCGGCGGAGGATGTTCGTCAGTTCGACGAACAGCAACCGCACCTCCATCGGTTGCTGCTTTTAGTTTTCCGGATATGGGCTCGCTGACCGGCCCCGGGCTGGGCCAATGTATGGTCGGCGCTGCGGCGACAGGTAGCGGCCTGGTGATGGCGAACGAGACGGTCGTCGAGAGCTCCACTGAGTAGCGGCGAGGTAGTCGGCGATATCGCGAGGGCATTCACCTTGCTGCGGGCGCGGAGCGTTGACGGCGAACCCTCTCAGTCCAAAGTCGCGGTATGGGCATCGGCGATACACATGGCCGGCTTCTCCGCAGTGATAGCAGAGCGGGCGGTGGTCAAGGGCTCGCCAAATGTCCGTCTTCCTCGCGTAGCTGCGCTGGGCGACGGGTGGGTGTGCTGGCGGCGGCGGCGGCGGACGTCGGAATTGCGGCGTTACAGGGCCCTGGTGCGGTCACGGAGGGGTGCCTTGACGGCGTGCGACGGCGGCGTAGGTAATCGTTTCCGGCTGGGGCTGTGGTGATTCTGGTTGCACCTGAGGAACTCCAAGCGATCGGTGCACCTCTTCTTTCACGATGTCGGCGATCGAGGCCACTTGAGGCTGTGACGAAGGCAAGACCTTGCGCAGTTCTTCGCACACAATGGCTCTGATCGTCTCGCGCAGATCGTTCGTTGCCAGTTATCGAATTTCTGCGTAGTGGGTAGGGCTTGTACGGCGGTTGAATTGCCGGTTCCGCATTTCGAGTGTCTTCTCGATGCTGGTGGCCTGGCGAACGAACTCTTCTACGGTCTTCGGTGGGCTTCGTATCATTGCGCCGAAAAGTACTTCCTTCACACCACGCATGAGAAGGCAGACTTTCTCCTCCTCGGGCATATCCGGGTCGGCGTGGCGGAACAGACGGTTCATTTCTTCCGTGAAGATGGTAACGTTCTCGTTAGGTAGCTACACTCGGGCGTCCAGCATGGCTTCGGCCCTTTCCTTGCGCACGACGCTCGTAAAGGTGCGCAGGAAGCCGCTACGGAAGAGGTCGCATGTCGTCAAGGTCAACTCCCGGTTCTCAAACCACGTTCTCGCGGCATCTTCTAAGGCAAAGTATACATGCCACAGCTTGTCGTCGGAGTCGCAGTTGTTAAATGTCGCGATTCGTTCGTAGTTCTCCAGCCAGGATTCTGGGTCTTCAGTCGCTGCTCCATGTAAGGTCGGTGGGTCCCGAGGTTGTTGTAGAATAACGGGGGACGCTGGGGCAGCCATTGGGGTTGTTTTGACCACGATCTTCGTTGTCGACTGAGGTAGAAGTCCGTGCTCTGGGGCAGTCCTTGCAGTCTGCGGCTAGCACGCTGGTCTTGGGCGATGTTTGTTTTGCCCTCGGGCTTCGGGCTTGGATCGCGGCTTTGCGGGGGCGTTCGGTACATGAACGCACTAGCACCTCCACCAGATGTCACGTGATGGTGACGTTGAAGAACAAAGTAGCAATACTGTGAACGACAAAACTAAATTATTTTGGGCGAACCTGTGCCCACAAAACAGGCTACACTTATAGCACAACGACAGCGGCGAACACGGTCGGCGATCGTCGAAAATCTGATCAGCGGGTCAAGCGCGTCGGCTTTTAAAGAACAGTCGCCGAATGTTCCAGACTAATCGTTCGGACCCGCGTGCCTTCCACAAAGTTCTACACCATTCGCTTCAGGTGATGAAATCAGATAACCTAAGGTTCGGCGACAACAGACAGCGGATAGAAGCATCGATAACTTTCCCGAAACTTCGGATACATGCAGGCGCGTCCCACGCTGCGTGATTACATTTGTTAGGCGGCGAAACGTGGCTGCCCGATAAAGATAAGTACACGTGTTAATATAAGCACACGGGTGTTTTCGCATTTTGGCCCCATCGAAATGCGGCCGCCGTGGCCGGGATTCGATCCCGCGACCTCGTGCTGAGCAGCCCAACACTACAGCCACTGAGCAACTACGGCGGGTAGTTATTGAAGACTGTTCAAATTTGAGTGAACTTTCTATCGCAAATTATCAAAAAACTTTTTTCATGTCATAGATCGGAATAAAGAGTTCATAATTGTGGCTGGTACATGCAAATTGCGAAAACATATTTGAAGATTAATCAGATTAGATACCCATTATTTAAAAAGATCTGTAGTCTCAGATTTTCTGAAGAACTATATTTTGGCTGCTTCAATTTTACGTAAAACTGAATAACAGATTACTTTTCTGATACCAGACGGTACATATACCGTTGTGGGGGGTTTCGGTATTGAGTTCAAAAGGTGAAGCAAAATCTAGTATTCGTAGAATAGGGTCAGACGAGGTATTGTGTACCACATTGCGGCACAATACTTCACATTTGTTATTTCAATCAAAGGGAGCTTGTTTGGGCGTTATGCGCACGAGGGACCCACTTTCATTGCAAAGTAAATTATGATTGGTCCGATATTACCTACTTATCCCAGAACACACGCACTGAGTTGACGTCATACGGTTTTACGTGTCGGGAGATCTCTACGGAGGCTTTTGTCGTGCCTTCGCCAGTACCGCCAAAGACTCTTCCAAGAACCACAATCTTTATTTTCAAAAATTAACTTTTCTTGCAATTAACCTTGAGGCGTGCCAAGTCCAAGCACTTTATACGTGAGACAGACGTTTCTCATCCTCGGTGTCTCGAGGACAAAAAACAATAATGTCGCCTATGTACGCGTTGGCAAATACGCCTATGAAAGGCTTCAGGGCACCGACCGCGATCTTCTGGAAACACACTGACGAGTACTTCTACCCGAAAGGACGATGTATATATTCGTACGAATCGAAGGGTGTGATTAAATCAGTGTGAAGCTTTGTTGTTTTGTTAGAGGGATCTAACCGGAAGCATTCGCACAACTCAATACGTGATAAGTGCAGGCAATCAACTGTGCCATGTACAAATATGCCTATCGTGGCGGCGGGAAATGGGTTGATTTATGTCAGACGATTGAAAACCCTGTATTCTATGCACAGTCTGAAATCTCAATCTTGCTTCGGCACAATTGTTATGGGGGAGGCGAATGGTGGTACTGATTGTCGGATTATATCGGCGTCTAACATCTCCCGCAATCCTTCCTTCGACCACATCTTTCGCTCTCTGCACATATTTTCAGGTGATTTGAGGATGAATGTCTTGTTTGTTTGAAAGGGGCGTTACACCACCTGATCGCTTATGAAGAACTTCCTAGGTACACAAGTTCGGGGTAGGTCGTTGCAATATTCTAGGCGCACTTGACCACTTGTAAATAATCTGTGCACACTGCTGTGTCTCTTCTCTGGATAATATACGTGCAGAAAGCGGGTTAACAGAAGCGCTAGATTTTTCTTAGTCATGTCAAAAGGAGACAACAAACAGTGACACCAGGGACTACATAGGGGAAAGTACTTGTGTTGAATAAACGAAATAAAGAAATGATGTTTAATGGAAATGAAAGTCGATGAGAAACAACTTGCCGCAGGTGGTGAACGAGCACACAACCTTCGCATTTTGCGTGCGATGCTCTACGAATCGAGCTAACGCGGCGCTGTTTGCCCTCCCACTTTCTTGCGCATTTATGTTTCTGAGTAGAACACTGGGAGTGTTAGCCAGCGCCGCCACGCACAGACTTAGGCAGCGGATGTGGAACATCTTTTCTGCGGGATGCGCAACCAGAACGTGATCTTTTTTCGTGAAGGAAACCGGTCAATAATCCCACACACGCTACCTGAAGGCATCAATGTTGCCGGATTTGAGACCCTCGGTATGTAATAAACGAGAATAAAAGGAGTTAACCATTGGCCCGATTTTTATTTGTCATATCATAAAAAACCAAGCAACACTGACACGAGGGACGAAATAGGGGAAAATACTTGTGTATAATCAAAGAAATAAAGAAATTATAATTTAATGGAAATGAAAGTGGACGAAAAATCAAACTGCCGCAGGTAGGGAACGTCCCTTGGAAGTCATTCGACTAAAAACGTATCATGCCAGTATACGCTGATTCTCTGTTTATTTACATCTGGTCTGTATTGAAGAAAGTCAATACGTACGTGTGCCGTCTTGTATCAGAAAACTAATTTATTATTGAGTTTTACGTAAAATTGAAGCAGCCACAATATAGTTCTTCAGCAAATCTGAGAGTATGGAGCTCATTTAATTCTAGGAATTTAATTTGATTATCCTTCAAAAATGTTTTCGCAATTTGCATGTACCAGCAACAATTACGAACTCTACATTCCGATCTATGACATGAAAAAATTATTTGATAATTTCCGATAGAATGTTCGCTCAAATTCGAACAGTCTTCGATAACTGTTTCTGAATTATTGTGCAATGGCATTTAACGAACACATCCGCAGCGCTGTTGATACAACGTCATTGAGTCACACTGCTGTGCTTGGTAGGTTTGTAAAAGCCACCTGCTGCTTATCAAGACTCGCCGAGTAAAAATGACAATCGCCTTTGCAGTCAGGCAATTCTTCATTTGATGGCAGATCAGTATAATAAACGCCAAACGTGGCTCTTCAAACATCATCATATAGGTTGCAAGCGAAGCCATTGCTTCAAGCACAGCTGTTTGGATGCATCGACGTCAGCTCTCCCCCTTTTAATTGTATGCAAGCTGTTGAACTTCGGGAAATTATATTTCTACAGACTCTTCTGGTATGTGAGACTGCACATGGTACGTGTATCAAAGAAACGCTCACCATTAGTGGCACTCCTACGTCTACCGATGACTACTTCGACACATTACTTTAGTGGCTACATGGATATATCGCAAATGCCCATAGCTTCGCCAGACTTACGCAAATCGCTGTTTTCGTAGGCACACAAATATTAGAATTGCCTTCATCTCCTACCCATCGCTTAAACAATAAAAGAGCCTCCTATTTCTGAGGTAGCTCACCTTTCATTGGACGAAAGGGTAGACTATGGACGGTGTTGGCAACATATGCTGGAGAGAGTCAGACACCCTCGTTGTAGTATCGATACGTTATTGAACGTTATGTACAGGTTGTCCTAGCTAACGTGTACAAAGATTCAAAAACAAATATGCAAATACGAAGTTGTTGGACCGAATGGTGCTTGCCGTCGCGCGGAAGTATTCAGACTAATTTTTTCTTGCGTCTAATTAGTGATTTGATTTGATAAGTAAGCAACTTCTCAAATATTACAATTTGATGAAAGGTGCCAATAATAAATTGTAGAAAAGCATGAAAACCTCCCAATAGTAATTTCTATTGCTCTATACGTGCTAGATAAAGTTGTATAGCCGCCGTGGTTTTTCAGTGGCTATGGTGTTGGGCTGCTGAGCACGAGGTCATCAGATCGAATTCCGGCCTCGGCGGCTGCATCACCTTGCGGCGAAATGCGAAAACACCCGAGTACTTAGATTTAGGTGCATGTTAAACAACCCCAGGTGGTCAAAATTTGCGGAGTCCTCCGCTACGGCGTACCTTATAATCACAAAGTGGTTTTGGCTCATAAAAGCCCACAATTAATTTTATATTAAAGGTGTATTTCCGACCCTAGAAAGAGCCGGCGTAATGTACGCAAAGTGACCCGAGTGCATAGACGGCCGAGCCGCAGTCCAGAGGGGCCAACTCGTATTGTTTAAGACGCTATCAGTGACAGCTAAGCCGCAGTGAAAGCAGCACACAAAACTTGCCTTGGCGAGCTGGTTGCGGTAGAGTGAATAATCATTACAATGACGCCCAAGAATTTTTTGCGACAGAAAAAAATATAAACAAGAGTGTTGAGTCTGGCTCGGAGACTACAACAGAGATTGTTTATTAAACTAGCTTTAGCATACTCCTCCACCCGGTTATAGTGAGAAAAAGCCGTATGATCCCTTTGCTAGGCAGCGGTGCTTCTGTGTCGAAAACAAAGGCGAAGCCGGTGTATTCAGGTCACCTGCCTACTGGGACAGTGCTACACATACAAGATTATGATGGAAACGTGACATTCCATAATACGTGGGCCTTAGTGAACATTAATTTCCAAGGTCATAAAATAGAGAGTGAAGTATTGGTGATGGTGTCATGCATGACTTTCTTCAATACAGACCAGGTGTAAATAAACAGAGAATCAGCGTATACTGGGACGACGCGTTTTTACTCGAATGACGCCCAAGGGACGTTCCCCATCTGCGGTAGTTTGATTTTTCGTCCACTTTCATTTCCATTGCATTATAATTTCTTTATAGCTTTTAATAAACACAAGTAATTTCCCCTATGTTGTCCCTCGCGTCAGTGTTGGTTGGCGTCTTATGATATGACGAAAAAAATCGGGCCCCAGGTTAACTCCATTTATTCTCGTTTATTACATACCGAGGGTCTCAAATCCGGCAACATTGATACCTTCAGGTAGCAGATGTGGGTGTATTGACCGGTTGCCTTCACCAAAAAAGATCACGTTCTGATTACGCGTCCGGCAGAAATGATGTTCCACATCCACCGCCAAGGTCTCTGCGTGGTGGCGCTGGCTAACACTCCCAGTGTTCTACTCCCAAACATAAATGCGCAAGAAAGTGGGAGGGCAAACGGCGCCGCGTTGGCTCGATTCGTTGAGCATCGCACGCGAAATGCGAAGGTTGTGGGATCGTTCACCGCCAGCGGCAAGTTGTTTTTCATCCACTTTAATTTCCATTAAATATCATTTATTTACTTCGTTATTCAACACAAGTACTTTCCCCTGTGTGGTCCCTGGTGTCAGTGTTTGTTGTCTCCTTTCGATATGACTAAGAAAAATCTAGCGCATCTGTTAATCCGTTTTCTGCTCGTATATTACCCTTAGAAGAGACACAGCAGGGTGGACAGGTTATTTACAACTGGTCAAGTGCGCGTAGAATATTGCAACGACCTACACCGAACTTGTGTCCCTAGGAAGTTCTTCATAAGCGATCAAGTGGCACAACGCCCCTTTCAAACTAACACGACAGTCATCCTCAAATCACCTGACAATATGTGCAGAGAGCGAAAGATGTGGTCGAAGGAAGGATTGCAGGAGATGTTAGACGCCGATATAATCCGACAATCAGTACCACCATTCGCCTCCCCCATAACAATTGTGCCGAAACAAGATTGAGATTTGAGACTGTGCATAGAATACAGTGTTTTCAATCGTCTGATATAAATCAACGCATTTCCCGTGCCGACGATAGGCATATCTGTACTTGACACAGGTGGTTGCCTGCGCATTTCACGTATTGATTTCTGCGAAGGTTTCCGGGAGATCCCTCTAGTAAAACAACAGATCTTCACACTGATTTCATCACATCCTTCGATTTGTACGAATATATACATCTTCCTTTCGGGTAGAAGTACTCGTCAGTGTGTTTCCAGAAGATCGCTGCCGAAGCCCTGAAGCCTTTCATAGGTGTATTTGCCAACGCGTACATAGGCGACATTATTGTTTTTTTGCCTTCGAGACACCGAGGGACAGAAATGCCTGTCTCACGTATAAAGTGCTTGGACATGGCACGCCTCAAAGTTAATTGCAAGAAAAGTGGATTCTTGAAAATCAAAATTATGGTTCTTAGAAGAGTCTTTGGAGTTAGTGGCAAAGGCTCGACATAAGGCTCCGTATAGATTTCCCGACACGTAAAACCATATGACGTCCACTCATTGCGTGTGTTCAGGAATTAGAAGGTGATATCAGACCTTTCATAAATTATTCTGCAATCAAAACTGCATCCCTCGAGCGCATAACGCACCGACAAGGTCCCTTTGATTGAAAAAACAAATGTGAAGTATTGTGCCGCATTGTGGTACACAATATCTCGTCTGACCCTATTCTACGCATACTAGCTTTTGCTTTACCTTTTGAACTCAATACCGAAACTCCCCACAAAGGTACATGTGCCGTCTTGTATCAGAAAAGTCAGAGGATTGAAAACCCTGTATTCTAAGCACAGTCTGAAATGTCAATCTTGCTTCGGCACAATTCTTATGGGGGAGGCGAATGGTGGTACTGATTGTCGGATTATATCGGCGTCTAACATCTCCTGCAATCCTTCCTTAGACCACATCTTTCGCTCTCTGCACATATTGTCAGGTGATTTGAGGATGACTGTCGTGTTAGTTTGAAAGGGGCGTTGTGCCACTTGATCGCTTATGAAGAACTTCCTAGGGACACAAGTTCGGTGTAGGTCGTTGCAATATTCTACGCGCACTTGACCAGTTGTAAATAACCTGTCCACCCTGCTGTGTCTCTTCTAAGGGTAATATACGAGCAGAAAACGGATTAACAGATGCGCTAGATTTTTCTTAGTCATATCGAAAGGAGACAACAAACACTGACACCAGGGACCACACAGGGGAAAGTACTTGTGTTGAATAACGAAGTAAATAAATGATATTTAATGGAAATTAAAGTGGATGAAAAACAACTTGCCGCTGGCGGTGAACGATCCCACAACCTTCGCATTTCGCGTGCGATGCTCAACGAATCGAGCCAACGCGGCGCCGTTTGCCCTCCCACTTTCTTGCGCATTTATGTTTGGGAGTAGAACACTGGGAGTGTTAGCCAGCGCCACCACGCAGAGACCTTGGCGGTGGATGTGGAACATCATTTCTGCCGGACGCGTAATCAGAACGTGATCTTTTTTGGTGAAGGCAACCGGTCAATACACCCACATCTGCTACCTGAAGGTATCAATGTTGCCGGATTTGAGACCCTCGGTATGTAATAAGCGAGAATAAATGGAGTTAACCAGGGGCCCGATTTTTACTCGTCATATCATAAGAAGCCAACCAACACTGACACGAGGGACAACATAGTGGAAAGTACTTGTGTTTAATAAAAGAACTAAAGAAATTATAATGCGATGGAAATGAAACTGGATGAAAAATCAAACTGCCGCAGGTGGGGAACGTCCCTTAGAAGTCATTCGTGTAAAAACGCGTCGTCCCAGTATACGCTGATTCTCTGTTTACTTACATCTGGTTTGTATTGAAGAAAGTCATGCGTCACACCATCACCAATACTTCACTCTCTATTTTATGACCTTGGAACTCAATGTTTACTAAGGCCCACGTATTATGCAATGTCACGTTTCCATCATTATCTTGTATCTGTAGCCCTGTCCCAGTATGCAGGTGACCTGAATACACCGGCTTCGCCTTTATTTTCGACACAGAAGCACCGCTGCCTACCAAAGGGATCATACGGTTTTTTTTTCACTTTACCGGATGGAGGACTATGCTAAAGCTAGTTAAATAAGCAGTCTCTGTTGTAGTCACCGGGTCAGAGTCATCATGTTTATATTTTTGTTGTCGCCGAATATTCTTGGGCGTCGTTGTAATTATTATTCACTCTACCGCAACCAGCACGCCAAGCCAAGTTTTGTGTGCTGCTTTCAATGCGGCTTAGCTGCCACTGATAGCATCTTAAACAATACGAGTTTGCCCCTCTGGACCGCGGCTCGGCCGTCTATGCACTCGGGTCAGTTTGCGTACATTGCGCCGGTCTTTCAAGAGTCGGAAATACACATTTAATATAAAATAATTATGGGCTTTTACGAGCCGAAACCACTTTCTGATTATGAGGTACGCTGTAGTGGAGGACTCCGAAAATTTAGACCACCTGGGGTTCTTTAACGTGCACCTAAATCTAAGTACACGGGTGTTCTCGCATTTTGCCGCAAGGAGATACGGCCGCTGAGGCCGGGATTCGATCTGATGACCTCGAGCTCAGAAGCCCAACACCATAGCCACTGAAAAACCACGGCGGCTATACAACATTATCTTGGACGTATAAAGCAATAGAAAGTACTATTGGGAGGTTTTCATGCTTTTCTACAATTTATTATTGGCACTTTTCATCAAATTGTAATATTTGAGAAGTTGCTTACTTATCAAATCAAATCACTAATTAGACGCAAGAAAAAATTAGTCTGAATACTTCCGCGCGACGGCAAGCACCATTCGGTCCAACAACTTCGTATTTGCATATTTGTTTTTAAATCTTTGTACACGTTAGCTAGGACAACCTGTACATAACGTTCAATAACGTATCGATACTACAACGAGGGTGTCTGACTCTCTCCAGCAGATGTTGCCAACACCGTCCATAGTCTACCCTTTCGTCCAATGAAAGGTGAGCTACCTCAGAAATAGGAGGCTATTTTATTGTTCATGCGATGGGTAGGAGATGAAGGCAATTCTAATTTTGTGTGGCTACGAAAACAGCGATTTGCGTAAGTCTGGCGTAGATTTGGGCATTAGCGATATATTCATGTCGCCACTAAAGTAATGTGTCGAAGTAGTCATGGGCAGACGTAGGAGTGCCACTGATGGTGAGCTGCTCCCAGCGTTTCTTTGATACACGTACCATGTGCTGTCTCACATACCAGAAGGGTCTGTAGAAATATCATTTCCCGAAGTTCAACTGCTTGCAGACAATCAAATGGGGGAGAGCTTACGTCAATGTATCCACACAGCTGTGTTTGAAGCAATGGCTTCGCTTGCAACGTATATGCTGTTGCTTGAAGAGCAACTTTTGGCGTTAAGTATGCTGTTCTGCCGTCAAATGAAGAATTGCCTGACTAGCAAAGGCGATTGTGATTTTGACTCGGAGAGTCATGATAACCAGGAGGTGGCTTTTTACGAAGCTACCAAACACAGCATTGTGACTCAATGACGTTGTATCAACAGCGCTGGTGATGTGTCCGTGAGATGCCATCGCAGAATAATTCAGAGACAGTTACTTGAAGACTTTTTTTTACTTAGTATGGGGTTTTACGAGCCAAAACCACGTGATGTTTATGAGGCACGCCGTAGTGGAGGACTCCGGAAATTTCGACCACCTGGGGTTTTTTAACGTGCGCCTAAATATTGTCACGTGGTGGTGACGTTGAAGAACACAGTAGCACTACTGTGAACGACAAAACTAAATTTTATTGGGCGAACCTGTGCCCACAAAACAGGCTACACTTATAGCACAACAATAGCGGCGAACACGGTCGGCGATCTTCGAAAATTTGATCAGCGGGTCAAGCGCGTCGGCTTTTAAAGAACAGTCGTCGAATGTTCCACACTAATCGTTCGGACCCGCGTGCCTTCCACGAAGTTCTACACCATTCGCGTCAGGTTATGAAATCAGATAACATAAGGTTCGGCGACAACAGACAGCGGATAGAACGCGCGTCCCACGCTGTGCGATTACATTTGTTAGGCGGCGAAACGTGTTTCCCCGATAAAGATAAGTACACGTGTCAATACCCCCCCTCCTAAAAAGCATCGACCCGATGCTGCTTACAAATGAAAGTAATAAAGAAAAACACCCGTAGCAAAGAAAACAAAAATAAGGAAGTTCATCAGCGTCCGTAAAAGGGTTTCAGACGCACCACGTGGACCACTTCAGATAGTCCGCGGCGCCGCTGTGAATGCGAAATTCCGTCTGTCACGACCTCATAGTCCAGTGCGCCTATACGTCGGATGACCTTGTAGGGTCCGAAATAGCGGCGCAATAGTTTCTCACTCAGTCCTCGTCGGCGTATCGGTGTCCAAACCCAAACACGGTCGCCGGGCTGGTACTCGACGAAGCGTCGTCGGAGGTTGTAGTGTCGGCTGTCGATCCTCTGTTGGTTCTTGATCCGTAGGCGGGCGAACTGTCGAGCTTCTTCGGTGCGCTGGAGATAGCTAGCGACGTCAACATTCTCTTCGTCAGTGACGTAGGGCAGCATGGCATCGAGCGTCGTCGTCGGGTTCCTGCCGTAAACCAGCTTAAACGGCGTTATCTGTGTTGGTTCTTGCACCGTCGTGTTGTAAGCGAAGGTTACCTAGGGTAGGACCGCATCCCACGTCTTGTGCTCGACGTCGACGTACATTGCTAGCATGTCGGCGAGGGTCTTGTTCAGGCGCTCCGTGAGACCATTCGTCTGCGGATGGTAGGCAGTTGTCCTCCTGTGACTTGTCTGGCTGTACTGCAGAATGGCTTGGGTGAGCTATGCTGTAAAAGCCGTTCCTTTGTCGGTGATGAGGATTTCTGGGGCACCATGTCGCAGCAGGATGTTCTCGACGTAAAATTTCGCCACTTCGGCTGCGCTGCCTTTTGGTAGAGCTTTAGTTTCAGCAAAGCGGGTGAGATAGTCCGTCACCACGACGATCCACTTATTCCCGGATGTTGATATCGGAAACGGCCCCAACAAATCCATCCCAATCTGCTGGAATGGTCGGCGAGGAGGTTCGATCGGCTGTAGTAATCCTGCTGGCCTTGTCGGTGGTGTCTTGCGTCGTTGACAGTCTCGGCATGTTTTGAAGTAACGGGCGACGTCGGCGGTCAGACGCGGCCAGTAATACCTTTCCTGTATTCTCGACAGCGTCCGGGAGAATCCGAGGTGCCCAGCGGTTGGATCGTCGTGTAGGGCGTGGAGTACTTCTGGACGAAGTGCTGGCGGTACAACAAGAAGGTAGCTGGCGCGGACTGGTGAGAAGTTCTTCTTCACGAGCAGGCTGTTTCGTAGCGTGAACGAAGACAACCCGCGCCTAAATGCCCTAGGGACAATGTCGGTGTTCCCTTCCAAATACTCAACGAGGCCTTTTAGCTCCGGGTCGGCTCGTTGCTGCTTAGTGAAGTCTTCCGCGCTTATTATCCCAAGGAAGGCGTCGTCGTCCTCGTCGTCTTGCGGCGGGGGATCGATGGCGGCGCGTGATAAGCAGTTGGCGTCGCAGTGTTTTCTTCCGGACTTGTATATTACCGTGACGTCCTATTCTTCCAGTCTGAGGCTCCACCGCGCCAGCCGTCCTGAAGGGTCCTTCAAATTAGGTAGCCAACACAACGCGTGATCGTCGCTGACGACTTTGAATGGCCTGCCATATATGTAAGGGTGGAATTTTGCTGTTGCCCAAATGATGGCGAGGCATTCCTTTTCAGTGGTAGAATAATTGCCTTCCGCCTTTGACAGCGACCGGCTAGCCTAAGATATGACCCGTTCATGGCTGTTCATCTTCTGGACTAGGACGGCACCGAGACATAGGCTACTGGCGTCAGTGTGGATATCGGTATCGGCGTCTTCGTCGAAATGTGCGAGTACCGGCGGCGACTGCATGGGTCGTTTTAGTTCTTGAAATGCGTCGGCCTGCAGCGTTTCCCACTTGAACTCGACATCACATTTGGTTAGATGTGTTAGCGGCTCCGCGATGCGTGAAAAGTCCTTGACAAAGCACCTATAGTAGGCACACATGCCAAGGAATCTGCGCACTGCCTTCTTGTCGGTTTGCTGCTTGAACTTTGTGATGGCATCTGTCTTCTCTGGGTCGGGGCGTACTCCTGATTTGCTGATGACGTGGCCTAGGAACAAAAGCTCATCGTAAGCGAAGCGGCACTTTTCTGGCTTCAGAGTGAGCCCTGATGATTTGATGGCCTCTAATACTGTCGCAAGCCGCCTAAGGTGTTCGTCGAAATTTTCGGCGAAGACAACGACGTCATCCAAGTACTCAAGACAGGTCTGCCACTTCAATCCTGCTAACACCGTGTCCATGACGCGCTGAAACGTTTCAGGCGCCGAGCACAGTCCGAATGGCATGACCTTGAACTCGTAGAGGCCGTCTGGCGTGATGAAGGCGGTCTTTTCGCGATCTCTCATCGACTTCTATTTGCCAGTAGCCAGACCTAAAGTCCATCGACGAGAAGTATTTAGCGTTGCAGCGCCGATCCAATGCGTCGTCTATCCGCGGAAGGGGGTATACGTCCTTCTTCGTGATCTTGTTTAGTCGACGATAATCGACGCAGAAACGTACGGTTCCGTCCTTTTTCTTCACCAGGACAACAGGGGATGCCCACGGGCTTTTCGACGGCTGGATGATGTCGTGGCGGAGCATTTCGTCGACTTGTTCTCTTATAGCTTCACGTTCTCGCCGCGAAACTCGTTAAGGGCTCTGGCGGAGTGGTCGAGCGCACTCCTCGGTGATTATGCGATGCTTGGCGACTGGTGTTTGTCGAATCCGCGATGACGTCGAAAAGCAGCATTTGTATCGTCGGAGCAGACTTCTGAGCTGCTGTTGCTTAATCACGGGGAAACTTGGATTAATGTCGTAGTCTGGTTCGGCAACAATGGTCGTCGGGGTAGATGCGGCGGAATCCGAGAGGACAAACGCATTACTGGTTTCCAGAATTTCCTCGATGTACGCGATCGTCACGCCCTTGTTGATGTGCTTGAACTCCTGGCTGAAGTTTGTCAGCAACACTTCGGTTTTCCCTCCATGCAGTCGAGCGATCCCTCTTGCGACGCAAATTTCACAACTAGCAGGAGACGTTGGTCGCCTTCGATGACGCCTTCTACGTCAGCGGGTGTTTTGGTGCCGACCGAAATACCAATGCTGGAGCGAGACGTGATGCTCACTTGACCTTCGAGCACACTCAAGGCGTGGTGACTACGAGGGCTCTCCGGCTGCATCGCTTTATCTTCCGACAGCGTTATTGACTTCGACTTCAGGTCGATGATTGCGCCGTGTTGGTCCAGGAAGTCCATACCGGGAATGACGTCTTCGTGAACACTGTTGGGGGATAACGAAGGTGGCAGGATAAGTCCGGTCATGAATGGTTATTCTTGCCGTGCAGATTCCAGTCGGCGTGATGAGGTGTCCTCCAGCGGTCCGAATTTGAGGGCCTTCCCATGCAGTCTTAACCTCCCTCAACTGGGCGGCGATGTGTCCACTCATCTCGGAGTAATCGGCCCCTGTGTCGACTAAGGCGGTGACTACGTGGCCGTCGAGAAGCACGTCGGGGTCAGTGGTTCTTTGCCTTGCGTTACAATTAGGTCTTGGCGTCGGATCACGGCTGTGTCGCGTTGACCTGTGGCTGGTATGGGACGTCGCCAGGTCGTCTTTCGTCGTCCCATTCTTTGCTTTCACACTTCGTCGGGACGGCGGCGCGTCGTTATGTCGTCGAGGTAGTTGCTTCGGCGTCTTCGTCGGCGGCGCAGGATCTTCGTCAGTTCGACGAACAGCAACCGCACCTCCATCGGTTGCTGCTTTTAGTTTTCCGGAAATGGGCTCGCTGACCAGCCCCGGGCTGGGCCAATGTATGGTCGGCGCTGCGGCGACAGGTAGCGGCCTGGTGATGGCGAACGAGAAGGTCGTCGAGAGCTCCACTTAGTAGCGGCGAGGTAGTCGGCGATATCGCGAGGGCGTTCGCCTTGCTGCGGGCGCGGAGCGTTGACGGCGAACCCTCTCAGTCCAAAGTCGCGGTATGGGCATCGGCGATACACATGGCCGGCTTCTCCGCAGTGATAGCATAGCGGGCGGTGGTGGAGGGCTCGCCAAATGTCCGTCTTCCTCGCGTAGCTGCGCTGGGCGACGGGTGCGCGTGCTGGCGGCGGCGGTGGCGGACGTCGGAATTGCGGCGTTACAGGGCCCTGGTGCGGTCACGGAGGGGTGCCTTGACGGCGTGCGACGGCGGCGTAGGTAATCGTTTACGGCTGGCGCTGTGGTGATTTTGGTTGCACCTCAGGAACTGCAAGCGATCGGTGCACCTCTTCTTTCACGATGTCGGCGATCGAGGCCACTTGAGGCTGTGACGAAGGCAAGACCTTGCGCCGTTCTTCGCGCACAATGGCTCTGATGGTCTCGCGCAGATCGTCCGTGGCCAGTGATCGAATTTCTGCGTAGTGGGTAGGGCTTGTACGGCGCTTGAATTGCCGGTTCCGCATTTCGAGTGTCTTCTCGATGCTGGTGGCCTCGCGAAGGAACTCTTCTATGGTCTTCGGTGGGCTTCATATCATTGCGCCGAAAAGTTCTTCCTTCACACCACGCATGTGAAGGCGGACTTTCTCCTCCTCGGGCATATCCGGGTCGGCGTGGCGGAACAGACGGTTCATTTCTTCCGTGAAGATGGTAACGTTCTCATTAGGTAGCTACACATTGGCGTCCAGCATGGCTTCGGCCCTTTCCTTGCGCATGACGCTCGTAGTGGTGCGCAGGAAGCCGCTACGGAAGAGGTCCCATGTCGTCAAGGTCGACTCCCGGTTCTCAAACCACGTTCCGGCGGCATCTTCTAAGGCAAAGTATACATGCCGCATCTTGTCGTCGGAGTCGCAGTTGTTAAAGGTCGCGATTCGTTCGTAGGTCTCCAGCCAAGATTCTGGGTCTTCAGTCGCTGCTCCATGGAAGGTCGGTGGGTCCCGAGGTTGTTGTAGAATAACGGGGGACGCTGGGGCAGCCATTGGGGTTGTTTTGACCACGATCTTCATTGTCGACTGAGGTAGAAGTCCGTGCTCTGGGGCAGTCCTTGCAGTCTGCGGCTAGCACGCTGGTCTTGGGCGATGTTTGTTTTGTCCTCGGGCTTCGGGCTTGGATCACGGCTTTGCGGGGGCGTTCGGTACATGAACGCACTAGCACCTCCACCAGATGTCACGTGATGGTGACGTTGAAGAACAGAGTAGCAATACTGTGAACGACAAAACTAAATTTTATTGGGCGAACCTGTGCGCACAAAGCAGGCTACACTTATAGCACAACGATAGCGGCGAACACTGTCGGCGATCGTCCAAAATCTGGTCAGCGGGTCAAAAAAAAAATTATGGGGTTTAACGTGCCAAAACCACTTTCTGATTATGAGGCACGCCGTAGTGGAGGACTCCGGAAATTTCGACCACCTGGGGATCTTTAACGTGCACCTAAATCTAAGTACACGGGTGTTTTCGCATTTCGCCCCCATCGAAATGCGGCCGCCGTGGCCGGGATTCGATCCCGCGACCTCGTGCTCAGCAGCCCAACACCACAGCCACTGAGCAACCACGGCGGGTAGTTATTGAAGATTGTTCAAATTTGAGTGAACTTTCTATCGGAAATTATCAAAAAACTTTTTTCATGTCATAGATCGGAATAAAGAGTTCATAATTGTGGCTGGAACATGCAAATTGCGAAAACATATTTGAAGATTAATCAGATTAGATACATATTATTTAAAAAGATCTGTAGTCTCAGATTTCCTGAACTATATTTTGGCTGCTTCAATTTTACGTAAAACTGAATAATAGATTAGTTTTCTGATAACAGACGGCACATGTACCGTTGTGGGGGGTTTCAGTATTGAGTTCAAAAGGTGAAGCAAATCTAGTATGCGTAGAATAGGGTCAGACGAGATAATGTGTACCACATTGCGGCACAATACTTCACATTTCTTATCTCAATCAAAGGGAACTTGTTTGGGCGTTATGCGGACGAGGGACCTAAATTATGATTGGTCTGATATTACCTACGTATCACAGAACACACGCACTGAGTGGACGTCATAGGGTTTTACGTGTCGGGAGATCTCTACGGAGGCTTTTGTCCAACCTTTGCCAGTACCGCCAAAGACTCTTCCAAGAACCACAATCTTTATTTTCAAAAATTGACTTTTCTTGCAATTAACCTTGAGGGGTGCCAAGTCCAAGCACATTATACGTGAGACAGACGTTTCTCATCCTCGGTGTCTCGAGGACAAAAAACAATAATGTCGCCTATGTACGCGTTGGCAAAAACGCCTATGAAAGGCTTCAGGGCTTCGGCAGCGATCTTCTGGAAACACACTGACGAGTACTTCTACCCGAAAGGATGATGTATATATTCGTACGAATCGAAGGATGTGATAAAATCAGTGTGAAGCTTTGTTGTTTTGTTAGAGGGATCTAACCGGAAGCGTTCGCACAACTCAATACGTGATAAGTGCAGGCAATCAACTGTGCCATGTACAAATATGCCTATTATGGCGACGGGAAATGGTTTGATTTATGTCAGACGATTGAAAACCCTGTATTCTATGGGCAGTCTGAAATCTCAATCTTGCTTCGGCACAATTGTTATGGGGGAGGCAAATCATGGTACTGATTGTCGAATTATATCGGCGTCTAACATCTCCTGCAATCCTTCCTTAGACCACATCTTTCGCTCTCTGCACATATTGTCAGGTGATTTGAGGATGACTGTGGTGTTAGTTTGAAAGGGGCGTTACACCACCTGATTGCTTATGAAGAACTTCCTAGGTACACAAGTTCGGGGTGTGTCGTTGCAATATTCTAGGTGCACTTGACCACTTGTAAATAATTTGTGCACCCTGCTGTGTCTCTTCTCTGGGTAATATACGAGCAGAAAGCGCTTTAACAGAAGCGCTAGATTTTTCTTAGTCATATCATAAGGAGACAACAAACAGTGACACTAGGGACTACATAGGGGAAAGTACTTGTGTTGAATAAACGAAATAAATAAATGATGTTTAATGGAAATGAAAGTCGATGAAAAACAACTTGCCGCAGGTGGGGAACGACCCCACAACCTTCGCATTTCGCGTGCGATGCTCTACGAATCGAGCTAACGCGGCGCTGTTTGCCCTCCCACTTTCTTGCGCATTTATGTTTCTGAGTAGAACACTGGGAGTGTTAGCCAGCGCCACCACGCAGAGACCTTGGCGGTGGATGTGGAACATCCTTTCTGCGGGATGCGCAATCAGAACGTGATCTTTTTTCGTGAAGGAAACCGGTCAATAATCCCACACATGCTACCTGAAGGCATCAATGTTGCCGGATTTGAGACCCTCGGTATGTAATAAGCGAGAAGAAAAGGAGTTAACCACTGGCCCAATTTTTATTTGTCATATCCTAAGAAACCAACCACCACTGATACGAGGGACAAAATAGGGGAAATTACTTGTGTATAATCAAAGAAATAAAGAAATTATAATTTAATGGAAATGAAAGTGGACGAAAAATCAAACTTCCGCAGGTAGGGAACGTCCCTTGGAAGTCATTCGACTAAAAACGTATCATCCCAGTATACGCTGATTCTCTGTTTATTTACATCTGGTCTGTATTGAAGAAAGTCATGCGTCACACTATCACCAGTACTTCACTCCCTATTTTATGACCTTGGAAATCAATGTATACTAAGGGCCAGGTATTATGCAATGCCACGTTTCCATCATAATCGTGTATCTGTAGAACTGGCCCAGTAGGCAGGTGACCTGAATACACCTGCTTCGTTTTGTTTTCAACACAAATACACCGCTGACTACCAAAGGGATCACAGGGCTTTTTTTTTCACTTTAACCGGATTGAGGAGTATGCTAAAGCTAGCTAAATAACCTGTCCCCGTTGTAGTCATCGGATGATAGTCATCACCCTTGTTTATACATTTTTTTTGTCGCCGAAAATTTATGGGCGTCGTTGTAAACATTATTCACTCTACCGCAACCAGCACGCCAAGCCAAGTTTTCTAAGCTGCTTTCAATGCGGCTTAGCTGTCACTGATAGCGTCTTAAACAATCCGAGTTTGCCCCCCTGGACCGGGGCTCGGCCGTCTAGCACTCGGGTCAGTTTGCGTACATTGCGCCGTCTCTTTCGAGGGTCGGAAATACAGCTTTAACATAAAATAAATTGTGGGCTTTTACGTGCCAAAATGCCTTTCTGAATATGAGGCACGCCGTAGTGGAGGACTGCGCAAATTTAGACCACATGGGGTACTTTAACGTGCACCTAAATCTAAGTACACGGGTGTTTTCGGATGTCGCGGCAACGCGATGCGGCCGCCGAGGCCGTGATTCGATCCCACGACCTCGTGCTCAGCAGCCCAGCACCATAGCCACTGAGAAACCACGGCTGCTATGCATCTTTATCTAACACGTATAGAGCGATAGAAATGACTATTTGGAGGTTTTTATGCTCTTCTAGAATTCATTATTGGCACTTTTCATCAAATCGTAATATTTGAGAAGTTGCTTACTTATCAAATCAAATCACTAATTAGACGCAAGCAAAAATTAGTCTGAATACTTCCGCGCGACGGCAAGCGGCATTCGGTCCAACAACTTCGTATTTGCATATTTGTTTTTGAATCTTTGTGCAGGTTAGCTAGGACAACCTGTGCATAACGTTCGCGAACGTAACGATTCTACAACGACGGTGTCGGACTCTCTCCAGCAGACGTCGTCATGACCGATCATAGTCTACTCTGTCGTCCAATCAAAGTTGAGCTACCTCAGAAATAAGAGGCTCTTTTATTTTTCATACGATGGGTAGGAGATGAAGGCAATTCTAATGTTTCTGTGCCTACTAAAACAGCGATTTTCGTAAGTCTTGCAAAGCTATGGGCATTAGCGATATATTCATGTCGCCACTAAAGTAATGTGTCAAAGTAGTCAGCGACATACGCAGGAATGCCACTAATGGTGAGCTGCTCCCAGCGTTTCTTGATACACGTACCATGTGCTAACTCACATACCAGAAGAGTCTGTAGAAATATCATTTCCCGAAGTTCAAAGGGGAGAGAGCTTACGTCAATGCATCCACACAGCTGTGCTTGAAGCAATGACTTCGCTTGCAACGTATATACTCTTGTTTGAAGAGCCACTTTTGGCGTTATGTGTGCTGATCTGCCATCAAATGAAGAATTGCCTGAGTGTAAAGGTGATTATCATTTTTACTCGGCGACTCATGATAAGCAGGAGGTGGCTTTTTACAAAGCTACCAAGAACAGCATTGTGACTCAATGACGTTGTATCAACAGCGCTGGTGATGTGTCCGTTGGATACCATCGCAGAATAATTCAGAAACAGTTATCGAAGACTGTTCAGATGTGACCGAACTTTCTATCGGAAATTGTCAAAATTGTTTTTAATGTTATATCTCAGAATATAGCGTTCATAGTTGCTGCTTGTGCATGGAAATTCCGAAAACACATTGAAAGGTAAACCAGGTTAAATACCTAGAATTCAAATAGTTCTTTATTCTCAGATTTCTCATGAGCTATATTTAGGCTCCTTCAGTTTCACGTAAATTTGATTAATACGGCACCTGTGCCATTGTGTTCGGGTTCGGTGTTGAGATCAAAATTAAACCAAAATCTAGTATGCGTTGAATACGGTCTGCAGAGATATTGTGCACCACATAGCGGCACAATATTTCACATTTGTTATTTCAATAAAAGGGAACTTGTCGGTGCCTTATGCGCTCGAGGGACATAGTTTTGTTTGCAATATAATTAATAAATGTCTGATATTACTTGCTAATCCCTGAACACGTGAAATGAGCAGATGTCATGTAGTTTTACTTGTCGGGAGATCTCTATCGAGCCTTATGTGGAGCTTTTTTGAAGGACCACCAAAGACACTCCTAAGAACCACAATTTTTCTTTAAAAGAATCAACTTTTCTTGCAATTGACGTTCAGGCATGCCAAGCTCAAGCACTTAGTACCTGAGGCGAAATCATGAAAGGGGCTGGCAGGTGGAATAGCACACTGTGGTATAAAGGTTGTAAACAGGGATAAGGTGCCTCAGAAAGGCTGGCCAACGTTTCGATAGGACGACATATATTCATCAAAGCCGGCCTTGTCATCCTCGGCATGTTAGTTTTAAAGACTTAGTGCAGTGACGTCACGTGCGGGTGTTGTCGCTGGCGGCTGGTTTAAAGGAAGATACTTCAGAGGTAACCAGTGCTGTCGTCCGACGTCTGTGAGCTTCGTTGCAAAGACGAGGGGACAAGAGCAGGAGAGTGGGGAGGCGGGGAGAAAAGAAAGACTAGTAGAGAAGAAGAAAGAGAAAAAGCCAGGCCGACACCGACACAAAAAGAAGGGGGGGAAGAACAAGAAAGAGAAAAAAGAAGTTTTAAGAAAGGCGGGGGACTGGGGGTGCGTTGGGGAGGCGAGAGGTTAGGAAGCATTCAGGGGTGTCGTTGGTAGCAGGTTATTGTGGCATTAGAAGAGCTGGTCAGTCAGTCAGTGCACGAGTAACACTAAAGATTAAAAAAAAAACATAAGTTGAATGAGTGACTTGAGTAGCATAGCAGCAATACGTCGAGAAATATTGAAGTAGTTAAGATGGCGACAAGGAGTCTGCGGTGCAATGTATGGGGTGACTGAAAGGCAGCGGCATGCTTTTCCAAGGGGCATTGCCACAGTCGCTCAGCGTAGGTGTCGTTACGGCGGCATCCAGAAATGGCAATATCATGGGTTGAGGCGCCGAAACAGGAGTGTTGACTTCGCAATGTGTTGGTGAGGATGTTTCAAAAAATATGTAAAAAAGGGAAAAGTGAGGAGGCGGGAACCAAAACCGAAATAAGAAATAGGAGGGTGATGCGCGCAGAAGCGGGCGGGGGCAAGTGTACAAGGGAGAACAGGGTCATACAGTTGATGTAAACGTAAAAACCTGAAAGAGTATGTTAAATTGAGTAGTAGGCAGGAAAAAAAATTCGAAATAGGAGAGTAAGTGAGCTTAAGAATTAAGGTTAGCTGGGGGCATAATGTGGTTTGTGTCTTGGTTGATGATATGAAAAATTTAGATTTAGGTTACCGCTTTTAAAGATTCTAAGTTGCCACGTTCGAGAATAATTCCCGTCGGGTGTTGGCAATGAAACTTGTGTATGAGGTATGATTCCGTATATTTCCTTTCGTGAGGGGAATGGACTTTGTAGTATAATATTTGTTTAGTATATTTGTAGTGTAGTGTTTGTAGGAATGTGGAGCTGGCTAAAGCAAGTTACCTCTGATGTAGTCATTGTGGCCGAGTCATCACCGTTGTTTATATTATTTTTGTCGTCGGAAATGCTTGGGCGTCGTTTTCAAGATTATGCACGCAAGCGGCGCCAGCTGGCCAATCCAGTTTCTCTCTGCTGGTTTAAATGTTGCTCGGGTCTCGCTGATTGCGTCTTAAACAAATCTCTTTGTCCCCTATGGATCATGCTCTGTCGTCTAGCTGCTGAGGGCAGTTTCGGTATATTACGCCGGCATTTTTGGCTCGGAAATACACTTTTATATAGCATGTATAGCGCAACACAAAGCATTGTGGGCAGTTGCTTATGCTTTTATACAATTTCATGATTCTCACTTTTCACCAAATTGTAATATTTGAGAAGCGGCTTATTTATCAAATAAAATTTTGTAATTAGGCGCAGTGTAAAAAAAGTCTGAGTGCTTCCACGCGATGGCAAGCACAATTCTGTCCAACAACGTGGTATTTGCATATTTTTTAAGCTTTGTACAGGTTAGCTAGAACATGGCGCACACAGCGTTCAAGAACGTAACGATACTACAACATCGATGACCGACTCTCTCCTGCAGACGTCGCATCTCCGTCCATAGTCTACCCTGTCGTCCAATGACAGTTGAGCTACCTCAGAATAAGGAATCTCTGTTATTGTTCATACGATGGCTAGGAGATGAAGACAATTCTAATATTTCTGTGCCCAGGAAAACGTTCATTTGCCTAAGTCTGGCGGAGGTATCGGCATTAGCCATATATTCCTGTAACCACTAAAGCAATGCAGTCATCGAAATACGCATGAATGCCACTGATGGTGAGTTACCCCCGTCGTTTATTTGATGCACGTACCGTGTGCTGACTCACATATCAGAACAGTCTCTAGAAGTATAATTTCCCGAAGTTCAACAGCTTGAATGAAATCAAAGGGGAGGGAGCTTACGTCAATGTATCCACACAGCTGTGCTTGAAGCAATGGCTTCGCATGCAACGTATGTGCTGTTGTTTGAAGAGGCACTTTTGGCGTCAAGTAGGTTGGTGTGCCGTCAAATGAAGAATTGCCTGACTGCAAAGGCGATTGTCATGTTTACTCGCTCAGCCATGATACGCAGCAGGTGTTGTTTTACAAAGGTACTAAGCACAGCTTTCTGACTCGATGACGTTATATCAACAGCGATGGTGATGTGTCCGTTGGATGCCATCGCACAATAATTCAGAAACAGTTATCGAAGACTGTTCAAATTTGAGCGAACATTCTATCGGAACTTATCAAACACTTTTTTCATGTCGTAGAGTTCATGGAGGTCATGAATGTAGAGTTCATAATGGTTGCTGGTACATGCAAATTGCGAAAACATATTTATATGAATAATCACATGAGATACCTAGTATTAATATAGCTCGATACTCGCAGATTTGTTAATGAACTATATTTAGGCTCTTTCAATTTCACATAAAACTGAATAGTAAATTAATTTTCTGATACACGACGGCACATGTACCGTGGCGGGGGGGGGGGGGGGGGGGGGTCGGTATTGATTTCAAGAGGCAAAGCACAATCTAGTATGCGTAGACTAGGGTCAGCCGAGAAGTTGTGTACCACATCGCGACACACCTTTCTCATTCGTCATTTCAATCAACGGGAACTTGTCTGTGCGTTATGCGCACGAGGGACCTAGTTTTGATTGCAAAGTAACTTATGATTGGTCTGAAATGTCCTGCTAATCCCTGAACACATGCAATGAGTGGACGTCATATAGTTTTACGTTTCAGGAGATCTCTACCGAGCTTTATGTCGAGCCCTTGCCAGTACCGCCAAAGACTCTTCCAAGAACCACAACATTTATTTTCAAAAATCCACTTTTCTTGCAATTAACCTTGACGTGTGCAAGGTCCAAGCACTTTGTACGTTAGACAGACGTTCCTCATCCTCGGTATCTCGAGGGCAAAAAACAATAATGTCGCCTATGTACGCTTTGGCAAATACACCTATGGAAGGCTTCAGGGCTTCGACAGCGACCTTCTGGAAACACGCTGACGAGTACTTCTACCCGAAAGGAAGATGTAAATATTCGTACAAATCGATGGATGTGATAAAATCAGTGTGAAGCTTTGTTGTTTTGTTAGAGGGATCTCCCGGAAGCCTTCGCACAACTCAATACGTGACGAGTGCAGGTAACCAACAGTGTCATATACAGATATGCCTATCGTCGCGACGGGAAATGGGTTGATTTATGTCAGACGATTGAAAACCCTGTATTCTATGCACAGTCTGTAATCTCAATCTTGCTTCGGCACAATTGTTATGGGGGAGGCGAATGGTGGTACTGATTGTCGGATTATTTCGGACTCTAGCATCTCCTGCAATCCTTCCTTAGACGACATCTTTCGCTCTCTGCACATATTGTCGGGTGATTTCAGGATGACTGTCTGGTTAGTGTGAAAGGGGCGTTGTGCCACTTGATCGCTTATGAAGAACTTCCTATGGACACAAGTTCGGGGTAGGTCGTTGCAATATTTTACGCGCACTTGACCACTTGTAAATAATCTGTCCACCCTTCCGTGTCTCTTCTCTGGGTAATATACGAGCAGAAAGCGGGTTAACAGAAGCGCTAGATTTTTCTGAGTCATATCAAAAGGAGACAACAAACACTGACAAACACTGACCACATAGGGGAAACTACTTGTGTTGAATAAACGAAGGAAATAAATGATATTTAATGGAAATGGAAGTGGATAAAAACAACATGGCGCTGGTGGTGAACGACCCCACAACCTTCGCATTTCGCGTGCGATGCTCTACGAATCGAGCTAACGCGGTGCTGTTTGCCCTCCCACTTTCTTCCGCATTTATGTTTCTGAGTAGAACACTGGGTGTGTTAGCCAGCGCCACCACGCAGAGACCTTGGCGGCGGATGTGGAACATCATTTCTGCCGGACGCGTAACCAGAACGTGATCTTTTTTGGTGAAGGCAACCGGTCAATAAACCCACACATTCTACCTGAAGTTATCAATGTTGCCGGAATTGAGACCCTCGGTATGTAATAAGCGAGGAGAAAAAGAGTTAATCAGGGGCGCGATTTTTATTTGTCATATCATAAGAAGCCAACCAACACTGACACGAGGGACAACATAGGGGAAATTACTCGTATGTATTAAAGAAATTACGAAGTTATAATTTATTGAAAATGAAAGTGGACGAAAAATCATCAAATTGCCCCAGGTGGGGAACGTCGTTTGGAAGTCATTCGCCTAAAAATGCAGCGTCCCTCTATACGCTGATTCTCTGTTTATTTACATCTAGTCTGTATTGAAGAATGTCATGCGTCGCACCATAGACAATACTTCCTTCTCTATTTTATGAGCTTGGAACTCAATGTTTACTAAGGGCCACGTATTATGCAATGCCACGTTTCCATCATAATCTTGTATCTGTAGCACTGTCCCAGTAGGAAGTGACCTGAATACACCTTATTCGCCTTTGTTTTCGACACAGAAGTACCGCTGCCTACCAAAGGGATCATAGGGCTTTTTTTCACTTTAACCGGACGGAGCAGTATGCTAAAGCTTGTTAAATAAACAGTCTCTGTTTTAGTCATCGGGTCAGAGTCATCACCCTTGTTTATATATATACATATTTTTTTTGTCGCCGAAAATTCTTGGGCGTCGTTGTAATGATTATTCACTCAACCGCAACCAGCACGCCAAGCCAAGTTTTCTGTGCTGCTTTCAGCGCGGCTTAGGTGTCGCTGATAGCGTCTTAAACAATCCGAGTTGGCCCCTCTCGACTGCGGCTCGGCCGTCTAGCACTCGGGTCAGTTTGCGTACATTGCGCCGTCTCTTTCGAGGGTCGGAAATACACCTTTAAAATAATATAATTTATCGGCTTTTGTCAGCCAAAACCACTTTCTGATTATGAGGTACGCCGTAGTAGAGGACTGCGCAAATTAGACCACATGGGGTTCTTTAACGTGCCCCTAAATCTAAGTACACGGGTGATTTCGGATGGCGCATCAACGCGATGCGGCCGCCGAGGCCGGGATTCGATCCCACGACCTCGTGCTCAGCAGCCCAACAGCATAGCTACTGAGAAACCACGGCTGCTATAGAACTTGATCTAACACGTATAGAGCGATAGAAAGGACTATTGGGAGGTTTTTATGCTCTTCTAGAATTCATTATTGGCACTTTTCATCAAATCGTAATATTTGAGAAGTTGCTTACTTATCAAATCAAATCACTAATTAGACGCAAGCAAAAATTAGTCTGAATAATTCCGCACGACAAGAAGCACCATTCGGTCCAACAACTTCGTATTTGCATATTTGTTTTTGAATCGTTGTGCACGTTAGCTAGGACAACCTGTACATAACGTTCAACAACCTATCGATACTACAACGACGGTGTCGGACTCTCTCCAGCAGACGTCGCCAACACCGTCCATTGTCTACTCTGTCGTCCAATGAAAGTTGAGCTACCTCAGAAATAGGAGGCTCTTTTATTTTTCATACGATGGGTGGGAGATTAAGGCAATTCTTATGTTTCTGTGCCTATGAAAACAGCGATTTGCGTAAGTCTTGCGAAGCTATGGGGATTAGCAATATATTCATGTCGCCACTAAAATAATGTGTCAAAATAGTCAGCGACATACGCAGGAATGCCACTGATGGTGAGCTGCTCATAGCGTTTCTTTGATACACGTATCTTGTGCTAACTCACATACCAGAAGAGTCTGTAGAAATATCATTTCCCGAAGTTCAAAGAGGAGAGAGCTTACGTCAATGTATCCACACAGCTGTGCTTGAAGCAATGACTTCGCTTGCAACGTATATACTGTTGTTTGAAGAGCCACTTTTGGCGTTATGTGTGCTGATCTGCCATCAAATGAAGAATTGCCTGACTGTAAAGGTGATTGTCATTTTCACTCTGCGAGTCATGATAAGCAGGAGGTGGCTTTTTACAAAGCTACCAAGCACAGAATCGTGACTCAATGACGTTGTATCAACTGCGCTGGCGATGTGTCCGTTGGATGCCATCGCACAATAATTCAGAAACATTTATCGAAGACTGTTCAAATGTGACCGAACTTTCTATCGGAAGTTATCAAAATCTTTTTTGATGTTATATCTCAGAATATAGCGTTCATAATTGCTGCTTGTGCATGAAAATTCCGAAAACACATTTAAAGGTAAACCAGGTTAAATACCTAGTATTCAAATAGTTCTTCATTTTCAGATTTCTCATGATCTATATTTAGGCTTCTTCAGTTTCACGTAAAAATGAATAATACGGCACCTGTGCCATTGTGTTCGGGTTCCGTGTTGAGATCAAAATTAAAACAAAATATAGTATGCGTTGAATATTGTGTACCACATAGCGGCACAATATTTCACATTTGTTATTTCAATCAAAGGGAACTTGTCGCTGCGTTATGCACTCGAGGGACCTAGTTTTGATTGCAATATAATTCATTAAAGGTATGATAATACCTGCGACTCCCTGAACACATGCAATGAGCAGACGTCATATGGTTTTACTTTTCGGGAGATCTCTACCGAGCCTTATGTCGAGCTTTTTTGCAGGATGGCCAAAGACATTTCCATGAGCCACAATTTTTCTTTAAAAGAATCAACTTTTCTGGCAATTAACGTTCAGGCATGCGAAGCTCAAGCACTTAATAGCTGAGACAAAATCAAGAAAGGGGCTGACAGATGGAATAGCACACTGTGGTATAAAGGTTGTAAACAGGGATAAGGTGCCTCAGAAAGGCTGGCCAACGTTTCGATAGGAGGGCCTACCTTGGTCAAAGCCGGCCTTGTCATCCTCGGCATGTTAGTTTTAAAGAGTTAGTGCATGACGTCCCGTGCGGGTGTTGTCGCTAGCGGCTGGTTTTAAAGGAAGATACTTCAGAGGTAACCAGCGCTGTCGTCCGACGTCTGTGAGCTTCGTGCCAAAGACGAGGGGACAAGAGCAGGAGTGTGGGGAGGGGGGGAGAAAAGAAAGACAAGTAGAGAAAAAAAAAGATAAAATAAACCAGGGCGACACAAAGACAAAAAAAAAAATGTGGGGGAGGAGAACAAGAAAGAGAAAAAAGAAGTTTTAAGAAAGACGGGGGCCTGGGGGCCTGTTGGGGAGGCGAGAGGTTAGGAAGCATTCAGGGGTGTCGTTGGCAGCATGTTATTGTGGCATTAGAAGAGCTGCCCAGGCGGTTAATGCACGAGTAACACTAAAGACATAAAAGAAACATGAGTTGAATGAGTGACTTGAGTAGCATAGCAGCAATACGTCGAGTAATTTTGAAGTCGTTAAGATGGCGACGAGTAGTCTGCGGTGCTATGTATGGGGTGACTGAAAGGCAGCGGCATGGTCTTTCAAGGCGTATTGCTACAGTCGCTCAACGTAGGTGTCGTTACGGCGGCATCCAGAAATGGCGATACCCTGGGTTGAGCCGCCGAAAAAGGCATATTGACTTCGGAATGTGTTGGTGAGGGTGCTTCAAAAATATGTAAAAAAAGGGAAAAGAGAGGAGGCGGGAACCGAAACAGAAAGAACAAATAATAGGGTGAGGTGCGCAGAAGCGGGCCGGGGCAAGTGTAGAAGGCAGAATGGGGTCCTGCAGTTGATAAAAACGTAAAAACCTGAAAGAGTGTATTAAATTGAGTAATAGGCAGGAAAAAAATTTGGAAATAGAAGAGTAAGTGATGTTAAGAATTAAGGTAAGCTGGTGGGATAATGTGGTTTGTGTCTTGGTTGATGATATGAGAAATTCTGATTTAGGTTACCGCTTTTAAAGATTATAAGTTGCCACGTGCGAGAGTAATTCCCGTCGGGTGTTGGCAATTAAACTTGTGTATGACGTATGACTCCATATATTTGCTTTCGCGAGGGGAACGGAACTTTGTTTGTAGTGTAATATTTGTTTAGTATATTTGTAGTGTAGTATTTGTAGGAATGTGGAGCTGGCTAAAGCAAGAGAAAGTGTCTGATGTAGTCATTGTGAGCGAGTCCTCACTGTTGTTTATATTATTTTTGTCGTCGGAAATGCTTGCGTGTCGTTTTCAAGATTATGCACGCAACCGGCGCCAGCGGGCCAACTCATGTTCTCTCTGCTGGTTTCAATGTCGCTCGGCTCTCGCTGATTGCGTCTTAAACGAATCACTTTGGCCCCTATGGACCATGCTCTGTCGTCTAGCGGCTGAAGGCAGTTTCGGTATATTACGCCGGCATTTTTAGGCTCGGAAATACAGTTTTATGTAGCATGTATAGCGCAACACAAAGCATTGTGGGCAGTTGCTTATGCTTTTATACAATTTCATTATTCTCGCTTTTCACCAAATTGTAATATTTGAGAAGCTGATTATTTATCAAATTAAATTTTGTAATTAGGCGCAGTGCAAAAAAAGTCTGAGTGCTTCCAGGCGATGGCAAGCACCATTCTGTCCAGCAACGTGGTATTTGCATATTTTTTTAAGCTTTGTACACGTTAGCTAGAACACGGCGCAGACAGCGTTCAAGAACGTATCGATACTACAACAACGATGACCGACTCTCTCCTGCAGACGTCGGCTCTCCGTCCATAGTCTACTCTGTCGTCCAATGACAGTTGAGCTACCTCAGAATGAGGAATCTCTGTTAGTGTTCACACGATGGGTAGGAGATGAAGACAATTCTAATATTTGTGTGCCCAGGAAAACGTTCATTTGTCTAAGTCTGGTGGAGCTATCGGCATTAGCCATATATTCCTGTAGCCACTAAAGCAATGCAGTCATCGAAATACACATGAATGCCACTGATGGTGACTTGCTGCCATCGTTTCTTAGATGCACGTACCATGTGCTGACTCACATATCAGAACAGTCTCTTGAAATATAATTTCCCGAAGTTCAACAGCCTGAATGATATCAAAGGGGAGGGAGCTTACGTCAATGTATCCACACAGCTGTGCTTGAAGCAATGGCTTCGCTTGCAACGTATGTGCTGTTTGAAGAGCCACGTTTGGCGTTAAGTACGTTGGTATGCCGTCAAATGAAGAATTACCTGACTGCAAAGGCGATTGTCATCTTTACTCGCTCAGCCATGATACGCAGCAGGTGTTGTTTTACAAAGGTACTAAGCACAGCTTTCTGACTCGATGGCGTTGTATCAACAGCGCTGGTGATGTGTCCGTTGGATGCCATCGCACAATAATTCAGAAACAGTTGTTGAAGACTGTTCAAATGTGAGCGAACGTTCCATCGGAAATTATCAACAAAAAATTATTTTGATGTCATAGCTCGAGATAGTGTGTTTACAACTTAAGCACTCGCATAATCTGAAACACAAGTATAGTGTACATAGAATGTGTGGTTTAGACGCGACAACAAGTTTTCGTGCGTATTCAGATATCAAATTTTGCTTCGGTGATATTCACGCTGTAAATGGGATGCTAATGCAATTCCCATGTTATCACCATTCTTTACTTTACTGGGAGTGATGACTACCTAGAAAAGACTTCCACTCTTAAAAACCTCTAATGAAAAATAAAATACTTTGCTGGTGTAAGGCTCATTCAGCACGCACCAACGAGTATATTAATCCGTTGTCGAAGCATTGCTGAAGGGTGCTGTTTCTTAGAAGAAGAAAATGTATGAATAATTCGAGTGAAAATGTAGTAACATTGAAGGTCTCCTACAATAATTAGATAAAATATTCTGAAATATTAGCGAAGATCACCGAAAGAAATATACGGTTAATAATCCGTAGCAGGAACTGGCTCCGCCTAACTACTCATCGCTCTACCTGGCATGGATGAAGGTTTTACGCTAACTAATATGTTTCGCTAGGTAAACTTAGCCACAGTTCCAGCTCTAGGCTATATAATTTCACACAGCCAGCCTGAAAAAATAAATATTGCTAGATTTATATTTCTTTGTTTTGAAATCCTGATTTCTTGTTCTTTATAAAATAAGGTTTGTTGCAAATGGCGAGGAAAGGTGGGTTTTCAAACGTGTTCGCTCAATTTTTTGTCAGGGCACCATTACCTGTGATTGCACTTAAGTTACACATTATTTCCTAATAAGTACCTGTACAGTTGGTGTGACAAAAATTATGACAACAAATATCGCCTTCCGGAAAGTTCCGTCAGTTTATGGTCTACGATGTGTACCTGAACGTTCCCTAGGACTCCTGTTGACAATCGCTCCAATGAACATAAAAAAATATTTTCCGTTTTTTATATAACTGCACTAAACTGGAATACAATTGGCCTTATATACCTTCTGTTTGAAATGTGCATTCAACAAATTAATCTACAAAGGGGAGAATGCTTTGAATTGTTAATCTTTTCGAGGTTGCTTTTTGGAATCTTTCTTACTGTGGGGCGCAATTCTTATCCTCTAGGCAAGCCATTTTGCCTTCATTTCTATGGAGGTGAAGAGTCGTGAATTGCTGCTGGTACATGCAAACCGCAAAAACATATTTAGAAATTAATAGGTTTATATACATATTCTGAAATTGCTCTAACCTCTTAGGCTAGCTGATGAGCTATAGTAAGGCTCCTTCAGTTTCGCGTAAAAATCCATAATAGATCATACTTACATAGCAACAAAGTTTCACTTAATGCAGATTTGTACTCCTTTCGTGCGGAGTGGGATGACATGCTGCAGATTCGAACGAAACTTGGGAATGTCGCGGACCAGGACGGCATCAAGCACCCGATTCTCCTTCCTGTTCACGACCGCGCCCCTGAACACATCGCAACGTACTTGCACCGGAAGGTTTCTTACGCGGGAGCAGCAACTTCAATCGCACAACTCTGAAAGCACTTCTGCATGACGAAGCCAAAGCAGCGCGTGAAAATAGCGATCGGGCCGCACACATTGTACGCGCGCGTAACGGCGTCGCCACTTGCGGACCCAGTGAATGTGTGACGAAACCGTTTCACATTGCCAGTGTGCATCTTTTTGGACCTGTATACCTGAAAAGTGAGACTGCACACAAATCCTACCTCGCGTTGTTCACATGGGCGACATTTGGTGCTGTTCACCTATGGATTGTCTTGCATTCAACGGCCACAGTTTCTTTTATGCTTTCCAGTGTTTTCTTGCAGAACGTGGATTTCTTGAGATGATTTACTCTGGCAACGCTGTGTACTTTAGGCATGCTTCTCGTGAAAATCGCGATGTATACGACAATTGTCGAGGATTGCCTGTCAGCTCATCGCATTATCTGTAAATCCTGTGGTAACCGTGTTTCTGGTGGTGTCGGTTTTGATAGAGTATGGTGCGATAAGTTAAAGACTGAGGAAAGCTTAAGGAAGGTCAGCTCTACGTGACGATCACATGACCACTCTTCTAAATTAAATGGAATTGATCATGAACAGCAGACCAGTGACGTCTTCAAATCGTCGCCAAGAGTAACCAGAAGCCCTGGCACCTGCCCAGTTACTGTATGGCAAGCGACTGAGGGCCCTTCCCGACCTACAAGCTGTAGCCACAGATTGCGATTTAATGGTTCATAATGGTGGGTGCAAAGGTACAGCTCTCCTTTGTGCTCCACTTTATTCACTAGTATCTTCCACTTACTATATCTAATGACGAACACCTTTTTATGAATCGTATCGAAAAAGCATTCCGTTTCACAGTTATCCAACACGCAATACTATTTGTGCCGAAGAATATAATGATACACGGTGCTCGAACTTTAGGATTTATTCCCTCGAATAAGGTTCTTGTACGTCCCAAAGATTTCTCCACGTATTTACATTGAACAACAAATTTTTGTATTCATGTTGCGGTCGATCCAGTTATCAGGTACTTTGTTAGTTTTTCCTGATTTTGTAGAATATATTTGTCACGTTAGAACACATTGTATTGCCTTACAATGAAAGAAAAAACAATCTCATTTTACCGATGGGCCCCATTACATCGTCTTCTTGATCGCAGCATATCCCAAATACAAATAAATAAATCTCTAGTCCACAATTTTATTTAGGACAAGGCTACTGCGATGCACTAATGCAATGAGTGAGATGCTCGCCGAGATTGGCCAGTTTTTCTTAAGGTAGTGCTTTTTTTTTCCAGCAAAAATGCGTTTCGCTTCCTCATCCACAAGACACATGTTCTTATATCCACGATGATAACTCATCCATTCTGCGACGCATTCCTCTCCGTAGCACGAACGGTGGAAAAATAATTCCTAATGTATTGTCTCCAAGAACGAAATTGAGCTCTGCGCAGTTCATTCTAGGAATAAAAATACAACAATAAAATGTTCTGTGGTATTTAGGGACTTCTGTGCAAGACGTCAGTACGACAACCAGTTCACTAACAATACTTTACCAGCTATCATAGAATGTGGCAGATTGTACCTAAAAAAAAAAAAACTTCAGACAAGCTGCTTGGCAATCTGATGACAAATATTTTCGAGAAACACTGACGCACGATAGACAACACGTGACAATTATATTGCTTGACTTCATGCAGAACAATGCTGCATCAAGATAAAAAAATTTAAAGCGACCATAGACGACTACGACTTAATAGTAGAATTGAACAATTTCACTAAAACGGAGCTGCCATTTACGCAAAATGTTTTTTGTGAAGAATATTCAAAGATTTGCGATGTTCGCCAAAGTTTATAATAAAATCTGCTTTTTAGAGAACAAACCTGCGACAGAGCCCACATCAAATTAGCGTGGACGCTAATGCGATGAGCCTTGAAGCAGTGCGCCCACACACCATATCCCAAAAATATTCACTGCTGTGCAGCAGACTTCACTTACCTGCTGCAGACAACATCCTTAATTTTCAGCAGCTGAACGCGTTTCGCTTAGGGCATGGTTGGGTTCGATTCTGTCAATTAGCTTCTTTCTCCGCGCTCGGCTACTTCTCATGCCGACATAAGAAGGTCCTGCAACAACGTATACCTTCTTTCGGTACTCACGCTTGTCGAAAACGCGGCGAGCGGTTGCTTCGAGTGATAACACGGGAGTGTATTGCTCAAGGTAAATATACCTGGTAGCGAAGCTTCCATAGGAGCCCATACGTTTAGAACATGGCGGTCCATCGGTGGTTTATGGGGTTTAGCGCCATCTGTATGTGGTGGGACCACTTCCGGCGGAAGAAAAAATAATGTGAAGCCATGCTCGTTAAAAGAAGAAGTGACGTCATTTTGTTTTCGAAGGCGCAAAATTTGTTTTGTTGGCCTGCTTTTGGAGCTATATATTCAAATGCGCCGCCATTCAACAAAATGGGCGTTTCGAGCTTTCAGCGCGGAAAGCAATGCAGGGAAAGCCAGCCGTACGGTCGTCGAAATCGCACCCCTGCACAGAACGTACTTTCTTTGGAGGCCGACGAAAGGTTTAGGTGTAGAGTGCTGATCCTATCGTCGGACGCCAAGCTCGTCGGCCGGCGCAGTTGCACGAAAACAACTGCACAATTATCTGGCGGTCGTTACTCACTACTTTTAAGAAACTTTTAAGATTAAGAAACGATGAAGCTACCCGCGTCACTAAATTCAGACAAACTTCGACAAGCAAGAAAGCACAAACTGTGAGGGGGGCGTATTTCAACAGGTGAACTTTACGAATGCGTCTTTCTGCCCATTTCAAGACGTGCATTGCATTGCGAGTGATAGTGGCGCCAACGCCCTCTGTAACGATGGGCGCCGAAAATAAATCCATTGATTATTAATAATAAAATTGAATAAACTTGTATTTTCTTAACTCGTCACGAATATATACTATTGACCAGGAATTTATTTTCATTGGATGAATCTAACAGTGTCTTGCTAGAATTAAAAAAACGCTTTTTTCTTTCCCAATGTTTGTTCCCTCCAAACATAGTCGCGCTTCAATCGCTGCTCCCGTAACCACCCTTGCTGATGTCTGTGACAATCTGTACTGAACCGCTTTTCGCCCGAAGCTTCGCGACCTATTTGGATCGACCTTGTATTGCTTGCGGCGGTAGAACGTGCAAAAGATAACTCCGAGAAGCTCAAACATAAGGAACTTGTAACTCAAAAGTTCTGTCTTCTTAACGATTGAAAAAAGGCTTTGCACCAGCGCACTGATATTGATTGCGACTAGAAGGAATTCTGCGAGCGCCTAGCATGGTCTGGTTAAGGGCCTGTATTGTGGCCCCCTCTGTGCATACGTAGCGTATTATCGCGTCAGTTCAAGCCAAGTTTTCTTGGAATGGCGCAGTCGCCCGTGTATTTGTGTTCTTAAAGTGCAGGAAATAAGGCCTGGGAATGGGTTAATGCTTAGAACTTGGATATTCTCTTGATATTTTATGTACGGTATTGCTTGGGATGTGTCGGGTATTTTCTACGCCATGTATATAAAAACGAATTTCTTTTGTTTGTAATTGCACGCACTCACCACTTTCGCACGTTTCGCCTCTACACGCATTATGTGTACAAGGGTTTAATATCAAAATGACACATGCTTGCAATTTACTTTTTTTTTTCAGATGACTTCGTCTGGTGAATGTTCCTACGGGAACTACTTCTGCTTACGCTCTGCCACAACGTTGGATGAATGCACCAAAAGACCGGAACGAGCGTTTATATAGTGAAAAATAGACATTTCCTCATTTCAAAAGGCGTCTTGCGTCTTTATGAAATTTGACGTGGCAAATATTCGATAGAGGCTTGTAGAGATCGTTTGCAATCATTTTCACTGAATAATAGAACGATTGTGCACAAAGACCGCGCGCTGTTGAGCACTAGAGGGGAAAAGAAATGCCGCACTGATACGCAACGATTAGACTAGAGATTGAGAGTACACTAAGATTTATTTCTATTGAACATATACTGCGCTCAAGAAGATGATGCAGGTGGGGCACATGGGTAGAATGACATTGTTTTTCTTCTTTCTAAGATGGTACCAACTGTTGTAACGTGAGAAAAACCGCGTTCGCATGAATGCGACCGTGTCGCATTGCATCGCATTTCTGGCGCATCGCATTAATGTAAACAGCGGTAATGTGCTAGAAAGGCACATCGCATTAGTGCGCCAGGCAAGGGTAGATTTACGGGCGCGAGTCGACTCTCGCGGAGCATGTAAACGCAGGATCGTCGCATTATGAATTATGGGAAGGAATTAGCTGCGGGACTGCCGCGCTGGTGGAGCTGCGAGGCAGCAACCCCCGAAGCACAAGCAAAATGGCGTCCCCCACGGCAACTTCGCTCGCCGCAGCGTGCTCTACGCGAACCTATTTGTCCGCTGAGGAAACCACTGTTTTCCTTGCCATCATATCGGAACGCTGCATTCCCAAGTATTTTGCACAAACGTCAGGCTCTCGGTAGTCCGTACAGTCGGCACTCAGCCACCAACGTGCACTGGGTCCACTTCCGGAAACCAGTTACACCGGAAATAGGCTGCACTTCCCTTATACGACACCATGTGGCGCTACGTCCTCGCGAGAGTTAATGCGCTACATGTAAACGGCGTCGCATCGCCTTTCCCAAATGCGCTTGGAAATGCGATGCGCCACTGTCGCATTCATGTAAACGGGGCTAAATATATTCTACAAATTCTGGAAAAACAAACAAGGAACCCGATAACTGGATCGACCGCAACATGAGCAGAAAAATTTGTAATGCAATGGAAGTACGTGCTGAAAACGTCGGTACGTACAGCAATCTTATTTTTGCGAATAAACCCTAAAGTTCAGCCTGCATGTATCATTATATTCTAGGGACGACTAGTGCCGCGTATTGGATAAACTGGCAATTGAATGCTTTTTTTAAGAAAAAGGTGTTCATCGTTACATATAGTTGAACGGAAGCGCTTAATGGAACGTTTGAGTTAGGAAAAATTTTTACGGGGCGTGAGCACAAGAAAAATATATGTATCAAGGAAGCTCGTGTTACAAATCCAATAGCAAAAAACCTAACACATCACAAAATATCCACAAAGCGAATTAATTGAGAATGTCTAAAGTTCTTACACACGACGTGTTATGAAGTTCTAAATATTTCCATCAAGTCCATCGACGTAGCCGCCTCGCCTAGTTGCTGCATTCGACGACACGTTGTTGGGCCCGCCGATGCCTCATGGACTCGACGTCGCTGCTTCCGACGTTCGGCCCATAGTCGACCGGGTCAGTGAGTCAGCGTAGTGGATGACCTAGGCGCCTGGATCGTCCGCTCGACTCCTCTGAGCCTGTGGATCGTAGCCGCAGGTAGTCCGAGAAACAGCTCTGTCAGTCGGTAGCTGTGCGGCCTCCGGTGGAGCACCCGCTCAGGTCGCAAGTCGCCGCCGTGGAAGCTGAAGAGCAGCTTTCACTGGGTTACCGCCGACTCCGCGCTCCACATGCTTTTCCGGCCTTCAGTTCCTTCTGCCCCTCGTCGTTGCAGAGCATAGCTGGGCCGCTTTCTTCGGCTACGTGTCTCTTTGTGGTTGTTGTAGCCTGTCACATGTGTGGCTCCTACCCACGGCGCGGGATTGGCCAAGAAATGGGTGGATAATTCCAAATTAATATCGAGCATACATTTCTTAATATCTATGGAATTAGCATTGACTAGTGCAGAATTACCTGTTAAAACCAAGAAAGTTACATGGAATGAGTAATAATTATTCTGAAAGTACAAAAACAAATTTCCCTTGCATACGTAGCTCCGCGTGCACTTCTGCACTACTTCTTTCAAATATTGTATTCTTTTTATTCGGATGCTCCTATTTCCTAACCTTCTTCTCTCTTCTTTTTTTCACCGACTCCTCGTGCTTTTTCGGCCTCTTCTTATCTTTTGCTCTTTCTTCTTCTTTTTTTCTTTGTCGGCTCATGACAGAGTGGCAACAGGAGACTGGAACGCAGCCGGATCCTGGAACTTGTTTAGAAGGGAGTGGCGGATCGATTGAATTAAAAAAAATATCTTATATGTCAATTTAGAATTCCCGGACACCCTACAACTACGGGACGCCGGCCGGACTACGTGAGGCCACACCACTTGCCCTGTTAGAGTCGATGCGCTGACGCTGGCATGGCGGAGTACGGTCGTCCAGCTGACGCGCTTATGGGTTGATGTTGGTATGCCTGGTCTCGCTCGTCTGGGTCACCAATTTGTGGGAAGGCTGCGCGTCGAGATAGCCGCCTTACCACGGTTTATTTAGGGAGGCCAGCCATGATGCCGTGGGTTCTCGGGTGCAGTCGACACCACGGCTGCAGTCGACACCATGGCTGATCAGGTCGAGTGCGGTGGCGTGCTTTATTCTAGCGCTTGCTGTACGTATGCCCATCTTGTTCGACTCCTTTGGAGGCGATAGGTGGGCCACTATATTCCAACCATTAGCTCCGATCGCACAATGCAATAATATGCGGATTGCTCCTATGTTGGATTACGTCTCGGATTCGTCATTACGCCCACCATCTCCAGCATTGTGTTGACATTCTGGTCAGTTCGTCATTCATGATGGAATCCTAAATCGCCGCAAAAGCAACCTCACGACCGCAAGTGGTTGTTAAAGTCGTTCCCGGAAAACTGTGCTGCTTTTCATGTCAATCCTCAGGGTACAAACACAGGGTAGTTCAAAAGTTACGCGAAGCTCAGTGTTAAAATTTGTTGAAATAATGTACACTTTCGTGCAAAAAGAATTCGGTCTTGCACAGTCAGTCAGCACCTTAAACCTGCCCATTGATAATCCACTGCAGCGTCATCCGGGCCCCTCGGGACCATTTAATGGCCTTGACATACATATTCAAGAAGCAATTCTATGCACAACTGCTGGAAATCGCTGAGTTATTGTGGTCACATACCACCACCCGGAATATGCAGAAGCAGCCGCTACGCCCGCTGCCAACGGCCTGTGAGGTCTCATTCTTCCCATTTCAAAACCTCCTCCTGCATTACGGTGCCTCGCACGAACTCCTGAGTGACGGAAGCCATGTGTTCATTCGAGATGTCATTAACGAACTCATTGTTGAATGTCGCGTTGTTCACCAAGCTATCTGATCACATGACCCACAACCAGCGGCATGACAGAGCACTTCAGCCTGACTCTTGGTGACGTGGTTTCGATGTATGGCTCCTGTTATAAGACCACTCGGCCCTAGTTGTCCTGCCGCTTGAACTGAATTATTCCAAGTGGTGGACATTACTAGCCTAAAGATCGATCCACATAATGAACAAATATAAGAATCGCTAATTTACTTCCTAAGAAAATATTTCGTGGCACATACTGTTGTTTGCCAAATGTAGCCTGTGAGTTTGTAAGACACATTAACTTTAAAATAATCCACATGATGACACCAGTTTGGAGATATTGTTTCTGAAAGCGTCGGACGAAATACGTGGGCGTCCAAGTTACTGTGAGCCTTTGTTAGAGCATTGAGTTACGGAACTAAGTCTAACAACAGTGCATCTTTATGGAGAGTTTGATGGCGCTTATCTCGAAACTCGGGAGCTACAGCGTAAAACTATTCCGAACTTTTCAATTCCAGTTCTGCATCCAGCTATCAACGATTGGTAAAAAATTTTCCGCGTACCTGTCTGTCACGCGAAGTTCCGAAAACACTGGAAACGCCACATCTGATATTATGTGTGCACGCTGATTATGCATGAATAGTCCCAACGAAAGAAAAATATTTATTTATGAGTCGACAGCTTTTTCACCATTAGCCCTTCGCTACTTGTGAAGTGTTTCCGGGCTGCGCCCACTTCGCCTGTCCATCAAGCGATGTCGCGAAACCGCGAAAACTCGCTGCATCAACGTGACGTCTATGCGTTAAAACAGCATCCATATACAGAACATCACAGTTTTTTTCTTTAGGATAGCCAGATACGGCCCCCGTTTTAAAAGGAATGGAAGATGGCTGACCGCCAATCCCGGTGGCACTGGCTTCTCGGAGCTGCCAGGGAGCATGGATTTACTTGCGTAATATAGAAAAACAATCTGTGGCAGTATAACGTCACCCACCCCTTTAGACCCGTATATGACATTGGTCTAACAAATATTTTTCGCTGGTTATCTGTACTGGTGCCAATTTTAGCCTTCCCTTGTACGCCGGCATGGTTTTCGACAAGCCACCGCAAGAAAAGGGGTAGCGGATCAACCACAGACGCCAGTACCACCCTCTTTATCCGGTTACTTAATTTCGCTGTACTGGCTTGACCCTAACAAAACTCTCTTCACTTGAGCTTGCTCCCCATTTGTGAGTGCCAATTGGATTAGAAAAGCTGCTCAATGTAGGCAATGCTATTCCCTTTGAAAGAAACAAAAGGTGACTTCCTATACACGAGGAGCGCGTTTGATTGGGCTTTTCAAACAACGGTGCGGGTTACCGGCCAATGCTTGCGTCGGTAGTTACGTAAATTTGATTCCAGGAGATTGAAATAAAAGCAGGTTGGAATTGTTTACGTTATAGGGCCCTTGGCGTGCGCGACTGCTTCCGTGATGTCACCTAGAGGCTACGGGGCAGCGGCTTTGCGTCTGCACGTCGTGCGTCAGTTGTGCGCTTGACACATTTGCATGGTGTTAATTTTCAGAAATAGCAGAAACCTACGGTACCGTACCTTGAACTTCATTTAATCCAGTTTGTCCACAACCACTGTCGTCTGTAATAGCTGCGTTTTCTCGCCTTTTCAAATCGTCTTTGTAGTCTCCCGCCCTCTTCCACATGTATGGAAACTGGGAGTGAAGAGTGGCAAGGCGGTCATTAACTCGTTTCGTGGCTGCGTTGATTCTACAAATTATCTGCCACCGCTAGCTTCCCTTACACTGGGCCTTTTCACGAAATATAAAGTCAAATCAGAGAGTCCTTGCCCCTATTTTTTTACCCACAGTACGGTTGTAAATGCAAATTAAACATATCCATTCTAAGCGGTGGACCTTTCTTGGACCGGCGCGGCCTTATCTGCCCGTAGTTCCGCGGCAGAGCGCTGCTGGCACTTGTTGAAGGTGGCTTCGAGGACCAAACACGTGTTGTGGAGCGAGCACGCAAGGCGGCTAAGGCCTGTGGAGCCCTGGACAAAGGGCCCCACCCATACAAAACCCAGCCAAGAACGTCCAAGAAGACTCTGACGGACTATTACGAAAGATCCTACACAGATCAATAAATGTTTTCATGATGATGATGATGATAATGGTAGTGGTCGTGGTGGTGATGATGATGACGTTGATGGCGGTTGGGCTTCGCATGTCCATGTTATGCGTGCATTGAAGTGTGATTGGCTTTCGGGCGAGAAAGGGGCGAATACCCATCGAAATGTACGGGGAAATGCAGCTGACATACAGGGAAAGGTGTCTTCCTTTGAGAAGTGCCAGGGGGTGGTATTGTGAACTCGTAGAAGGCCGCGAAGACTTTCATGACAACGAGCGTTCGGGGATGGCGTGTGCATCGCTGACTGACGACAGCGACCATATTTAGCGCTGCGATGGTAGAAATGTTTGAATTCGTGATGGGCTGTGTGGAAGAATGGTGTAAGGTACGTAAGATAGTACCTACATTTGTAATTACCTCTCTGTGCTTTATTTTGCCGAATAAAAATAGGGGCAAGGATTTTCTGATTCGCTCTCGTAGAACGTTAAGTGCAGCAGTTCCTGCAATGCTTTCACGGGAGTTTACGTATTATCACAGCTGTCAAGATGGTAATCTGTCGATGCCTAAGTAACTGCAGATAAAATTTTCAAGACAATCGGTGGAAAGCTCCCAACGAGTTTCTCGCGTCGATTTTCGTCTCAGCTACGCTGTTGCCATATAAGTGCGCGCTCAGAGCCACCTCCCGAGGCGGCGTCAATAAAAACAGCACTGAAACTGTCGACGGGAGAGGCAAAGGAACCCCTGCTTTAAATATAACTTTAACAAAATTGTGTTTTGAACTTGCCGCCATACTTCGAGCCTTACAAGAGGGCAAGCATTTCTTTTTCTTTGTTGGATGCGCTCAGTTGGAGCGTTAGTAAGCCTACATGCACGACTTTCCCGCATGCTTGATTCCTGTCTTCACATTTGGCCTATATAATTGAAGTACAAGATATCTGTCTCATGTGTCGAGCATGCAAATTTTTCATTAAAATTGAATGCAATTTACCCAGAAAAATTATCTTTAAATATAAGTTTAAATACTTTCCCATGTTAAATAAAGTAAAAATAACAATGTTACCTAAAGCAAGGCTGGCAATAAATAAACAATTTTATATTTGAAATATTCGAATGCAATTTGCCAATACATGCCCACGGAACAGAGGCGCGTACAAATAGAAATATGCCATTGAAGTATGATCGCATCCAGCAAACCGTGACAGTTACAGTAACCAAACCTAGCAGTAGCACGTGAAAACATCATAGGTGGGTGGCAGTTGTGTTTTCTGAAAAATTGGCAGACATACTTCAGCAAATAGTTGGAGAGGGATGCAAGAACAGCGAGACTGGCTAAATTATATTTTTTTGCCTTAATCAAGATAAAAAAAAAACTTGTGGAGTGTCTGAACGAGATACATCCTTGTTTGGCTATTGTAAAAAAAAAAAAAAAAACATAGATGAGGTTATCTGTTCCATTCGTGAGCTTAAAAGTGCTCTTTAGCTTTTACGAGCAGCATAACCACTCCAAACAGTGTTTGCTTGCGTCAACATTTTTCCTCAAGTTCAAATAACCTGTCATTCCTCATTTTACAAAGCAAACAAATATTCAACAGCCTTGTTTACATCACTGTTGCCACCACTATTTTATTCCAATTGAATATTTAGCACTTTTTGCGCAGCTCTAGCTTTTTCTTTCACATTCTCCGAGCAATGCATAAATTTGCTTCTCTCTAATAAGCACTATTGTTGAAAATGAGTGCTCAAATTTTAGTAAGTTTTAGGCAGAACGCCGGTACAAACGATGAAGATGAAAAAATTGCGAGTGTTGTTTCGTCCTTAATAATTATTGCTGCCATTCTCATAATGAATAAGCACGAACCACCAAGATGGAATTTCTTTGTGCCATTTGTATTGTGTGTATTTAAAGATCGTGTCCAAAACTGCATCTTCTTTCTCCTGCGTTACTTGCCATATCAAAGAGATTTTCTACTTTGCCATTTATTCTGTTTCGCAGCGTAATGTAATACTCCCTGAGGTTTCTTTAAAATATTCATAATCCTTACATGATACCTGACGAAATTCCATATTTTGTCAATGTGAAGCGCACACCACGCGGGAGCTCGTTCTAGAGATAGAAAAGGGGGCAAGGGGCAGCGTCCTTGTAGCTACGAATTTATAGCCAGCGTTACATTATCTAGGAAACAGCAGAAATAACTAACCGAACGGCATGCAATCAAACATATTTATCAAGTAAGATCAAGGAACACTGCGAAATAACAAATGACAGAATGTAAGGTTAAGAGAAAACAAGGAGTTACTGGCGTCAGGAAAAGGTGCCAGCTGAATTCTTTAAAGTTCATGTTTGAAATGTCAGTTCATGACACGGCATGTGGAAAGACAATCAATTGCACGAAACTGGAATGTTACTTCTACTTTAAGAAGACAAGCAAACGAAGAACCTCAAGTGCGTCATCTCGCGTACATCGCCTGTAAGCGCTGCAGCACTATAAAAGCTTTGGCGTTCGGATCATTTCGGTATCATTTCACGCACCTCTGTTGAAAGGAGACATGAAGCGAAACCTTTTCTACGTCCATGTAACCTGCGTCGCGCTTCTGTTAGCGTTTTCGGCATTTATAGCGGAAGGCCAGATGTTTCAATCTCCTGCAATAGTAAGTATTCTCTTTTCATGCTGTGCATCGCATGCATGGGGAAAAAGTTATCGGGTCCGCTTATTATCAACGACTTGATGAAGTACAAAACGTTTCTAGTTAAGATGAGCTCACCCAATGGCTTTGTACTAGGTTACCTTTATTGTATATGGTAGATATGTACTGTTGGAATTTTCTCCCTTTAGGTTATGCTTCCCGCGACACTTTCGAACAGAGTGGCTAGCAGGGACACCCTTCAATATAAACTGTTAAATTAACTCCTCTTCAAAAATCTAAGTAAATTTATCAAACTCAGTCAACAGAAACGTTGCAAATATAGCATAATACGCGTACGTAAGCACTAGAGTCAAGCGATGTGTTAGGTCCACGATTATCGGCTGTGCGTGCCATCGCTGTCATCGTTTTTTCGCTGTCTCACCGCTTTCTGCCTTCAGACTTTACATGCCTAAAATAGTGCTTCAGTTATACAAAAGATAAAGCATCGATTGTTTTTCTAATTTGTCGAGCAACAGAGAAAGCTAATTAATTTGCGTGCCAGCCAAACACAGTGAAGAACGTTACTCTGAACATCATCTACCATGAGTATCGGCACATACTGCAGCTGTCGGCGAAAAAAAGAGAATTCTAGGCCATATTTACGCACTAAACTCTGACGTTAGCACTTTTAGGGAAGTTGTGGCATTGACTAGATAGATACTACGCTAACAATTAATAAAGCATGCCCAATCTGCGAAGCAGGCCTTCTTTAACGGACACAGACACTTGAATTATATGTTAGCGCAACGGTCATCAAATGCAGTGCATTTTGTAGGTATCCTTGGTACTGTACCGTCGGCAACAGTTGCAAACAGTAGTTGAGCAGTGACGGCAGTCATAGTTTGCACTCTGACACCTTTAGCATTGTTCCCTGTGGTGCAGCGATAAAAAATACCGTGCACTTTTTGTATTTAAGTTGTTACGCTTACTGCCACCAGCAGTTTTCTACATTAAAGCGAGTTTCTCCTTTGATAAGCCTCGACACATCAGTTTTATGGAACGTAAGATTCTTAAAACTGGAAGGTAGCGCAAAGAGTGCACGAAAATACTTAACATTTTGTCAAAAAGAAACACTGTAGTTGATGTTCCTCGTCTGGAGATCACACCTGAACCAACGCTGTGCTGTCACTTGATCACTTGAACTAGTAAGAAGGCAAGAATAGAGTAGCCTCATGCAATTTGAGTGACAACTCCGAATTCATGAGCACTGAACAGCAAACTTACATGATAGAAGCTCGTTATTTCAATAAAGCCGCATAATTGTTGCTTTACGTGGCAAGGCCTTCTTTTTGAGACACCAGTACCAGGTAATGAAAATTCTTAGTTTTCATACAAAAAACAACATTTAAAATATTTTGCAATATTTATGACAAAAAATTCTAAACATTGACAGACCTCTGTGCAAAAGAACCCTGTAGACAGGCGGTATTTTTTATATAATTGCACAATATTGCCCCAGTATTTTCTGTTAGAGCTGATAGTTAAATACGTGTGGTAATGTATTTCGTTCTATGTGCGAAAACAATTTATCAAATTAGGCTGCGTAATATTATTGCGTGCATAAAATACCTACGGGGATTATGTAAACGCCAACTGCCTTTCGAATAGCAGGCGCCAAGTACTTTTATAATAATTCAACTCTCTATTTGTGGTTTCATTGCAGCGTAGATATTATAAACAGCAATGTGAGTTCACCAACCAATGCGAAGTTGGGCTGTGCTGCGTGAACATAAATGGCCATAGTACTTGTCGACATGAGGCAAAGTTGGGCCAACCGTGCACGAACTCAGCCACTGGTGGAGTCTACACAAGTCACTGCCCCTGTGGTGCCGGTCAAGGTAATTTAAATGCGTATTGGTTTCACTAACCACCTTGACTGTCTAAGTGTCGCCAAAGTTGCTTTGTTGACTTCACAAGGCATTACGTTAAATGGGCCACAGTTCATTTCTCTGAGCAAGCATTTCTCTACAATTTTGCACATCATCTAAGTGCGCAGAAAAATAACAGGAAACTGATGCCTGATGGGCAGAAGTTATGTGTTTATTTCATCATATCTTACACGACAGATAACGTCCTCGAAGTAATTTAGTTGCAAGAATATCAAGGGTGGTTATCGTAGTTTTCGGAATTGATTGCTGAAGATAAATTATGTTTAATGCCCTAGAGTATATAACTTAAACGAATACACTAATAATGATGCATTGCGCAAAAACGTTAACGAGGAAAGTTCGCACGTGAGTTCTCGAGCCTGTCATTCCACGTTTTTTTAATTGTGAAACGATATATAAAGAGGTACTTGGTGCGAGCAAGTTTATTCAGACATGTTTCTGAAGCACCCTAGATCGGCAACAGTAAACTCGGAAGTTACTATAATGTGCGTGTGTTCCAAGTGCTTCTGCTTTTGTGTTTGTTTTACTGAAAACCATTAGTAAAGAATGCGTACGTACCTCGAAATAGTCCGGTGCCGCGGGCAAGCTTAAAATAATTGCGTGATAACTAATAACCCCTCGATTCTCCTGGTATCATTTACTAGCGAATGTAGTAGCCAGAGGTTGGTAGGCATGGAGGTCATTCACAGGCTCGTTAAAGTTCTGGCTCAACTCAAACTTTAGGCCCCGAAGTTTATTAATCGTTGCATTCTATTTTTAAGCACCTGTCCAAATTGGTAAACAACAGCCCATTGCTGCGTTGAGCGATCCATATTATGTTCTCAAACAAAATTTTGCCAGTAGCAGCATTTTCTTAATATACCTGTTTAATGTGAATACATGGCATTGACAAAAACGTTGCATTACACGGTGAACAGTGTGACCTCTAACGCCGACATTGATTAACATTGTTACGAGGAAGACCGATGTGCAAATATATTTACAACTATTTGCATGGTGAAAAGTTAGTGGCAATCACGCAGGCTGGTACAGAGGTCACTGATCCATAAGGTAGTCTACAACTTCCTCTTCGCATCCCTCTTGCGCGCATGGTCCTGTCCAAGTACACCGTAATATAAAACTCGGGGGCTGTACCGCCGTCCCGGTGCTTCTTAGAATGCTAGCGAACCAGGCGAACAGTACGTTTTAAACGAGACACGTGGACGATGTCAACTCGTAGCTGGGAAAAGGACGGCGTGTCTTTAACAGCAGTGATTTCGTAACCTAATTGGCCTGATCGTCGCTATACCTGGTAGGGCCCGGTATAGCGCGACAGCAGTTTCAGGACAGTCCAACATGGCGACTTGGAGTGCAGAGCAAAGCGAGACTTCAGAGAGAGAACTGAATGTTCCGGTGGCGACTGTCGCAGAGTCTTTTGTGACGCCTTTTGTGAAGTCGATCACAGGCAATCTGGTGAGTCATTCAGCCCCACCAGCAGCGCAATGGGTGTATTCCGTGGTAGGTCGTGACGCAAGGTGTCAAAAGGCAGAGTGGGATGGTGACAAAACAAGAGATAGAAAGGCGAGAAACCCGTGGTATCTTGACGTGACGAATTGTGCACAAATGTCACGTAGGGAAAAGTGCTGTTCGTGTCGCGATGGCCTGCTGAAACGTGCATATACATCTTTGTAAGGGTGCGATTCGTTGTTCAGTGAGTCCGTTCGTTTGTGAGTGATATGCTGTTGCGATCTTGCGATATTGTGTTCGGTGGAGCAGAAACGAAGTATGTCTTCAACAAGTTGGGACAGGAAGTAGCGGCCACGATCTGTTAGCAGCTGCCTTGGTGCACCATCGTGAAGAATCACGTCCTGAATTAAAAGTCTGCTATATCTGTAGCACAGCCGGTGGGCAGGGTACATGTAATGACATAGCGCGTCGCTTTGTATGTGGCAGTGGCTATCCCTTTGTTTCCTCTTATGGAGGTGGGGAAGGAGCCAAGGGGTCCATGCCGTCATGGAAGAAAGGCTCCGTGGGAACATCGATTTGATGAAGGTGGCTAGCAGGGGGCGCACATGGCCTCTTTCGACGTTGGCAGGAGTCACAAGCCACAACATAACGTCGCACAGAGCGGTAAATGCCTGGCCAGAAGAACTGACGATGAACTCTGTCATAAGTGCAGGAGGTGCCAAGGGGTGCGGCAGTGGGTGCATCGTGAAGACCAGCAAGAACAGTAGAAGGAAGATGACGAGGGGATCTAGCAATAATTCTGGTCTATCAGAGCTGATGGCGCGTCGATAAAGCATGCCTTCATGGATCACAAACATTCTGGTTGAGAGATCTGATTGTCCGGAAGTCAAGCGCTCGACGATCGTCCGGAGAGAGAGTCGTCCTTTCGCTGCTCAGTAACGCTGTCGGGAAAGTGAGAAATGGCCAGAAAGCAGTTGTCGGAATCCTGTTCATTGTTGTCAGAAGGATCGACGTGATGACGCGACAGGCAGTCGGTGTCCAGATGTAAGCGGTCGGACTAGTACGTCACAAGGAAAGCATACTACTGAAGCCTGAGTGCCCAGTGACGAAGGCGACCAGTCAGTTCTTCAAGAGACGATAGCCTACACAGGGCATGGTGGTCTGTGATGACAGAAAATGGGCGGCCAAACAAGTAAGGGCGAAATTTAGCCCCTGCCCACACGGGAGCGAGGCACTCGTGCTTGGTGATAAAACAATTGCGCTCTGAAGGACACAAGAGGCGACTGGCATAGGTAATGACGCGCCCGACTACATTTTGCTTTTGGGCGAGGACAACACCGATGTCATGGCCCCTGGCGTCTGTGCGAACTTGAGTTAGTGCAGATGCATCACTGTGGCCTAGTGTCGGAGGCGTTGTTGACAAGCGGTTGAGGGTGTCGTACACCCGCCGTGGTTTCTCAGTGGTTATGGTATTGGGCTGCTGAGCAAGAGGTCTCGGGATCGAATCCCGGCCATGGCGGCCGCATTTCGATGGGGGCGAAATGCGAAAACACCCGTGTACTTAGATTTAGGTGCACGTTAAAGAACCCCAGGTGGTCGAAATTTCTGGAGTCCTCCACTAAGGCGTGCCTCATAATCAAAAAGTGCTTTTGGCCCGTAAAACCACATAATTTAATTTTCATTTAGGGTGTCGTAGGCGTCAGCTTGTTCGCGCCCACAAAAGAACACCGTGTCCTTCTAAGGAGGTCAGTCAGTGACCGGGCGACATCCGAAAAATTTGTAACAACCCAACGAAAATAGAGGCAAAAGCCCACAAAGCTGCGCACATCTTTTGCTGAGCAGGGTACAGGAATAGTCTTGACTGCGTGAATCTTATCAGGATCAGGATGTATACAGGTAGCACTGGCAAGATGGCCAAGAACTTTGACTTCGCGGTGCCCAAGATGGCACTTAGAAGAGTTGAGTTGAAGGCCAGCCTCCCTAAAGACTTCAAGTATAGGGGCCATGTGACTGATGCGGCTGTTAAGCATAGGGGAAAATAGGATGACATCGTCCAGATAACATAAGCAAGTCAACCACTTATAGCCCCGAAGGATAGAGTCCATGATTCTTTGAAAGTTGTGGGAGCATTAGAAAGTCTGAAAGGCATAAGCTCAAAATGGTAAAGCCTGTCCGGTGTAACAAAAGCGGTCTTCCCAAAGTCGCATTCGTCAACCGAAATCTGTCAATAACTGGATCGGAGGTGGATTGAAGAGGAGTATTTCAATCCGTGACGGCAGTCGATAGTGCCATCAATCCGCGGGAAAGGGTAAAAACCGTTTTTCGAGACCAGGTTCAGTTGACCGTAGTGTACACGAAATAGCTAGCTGCCATCCTTCTTTTTTTACCAAGACAACTGGCGATATCCAAGGACTCAAAGCGTGCTCTATTGCACTTTTTGTTAGTATCTTGCCTACTTCAGCTTGGATAACGTGTCGTTCTGCGGGAGATACGTGATGAGGTCGTCGGCGGTGTCATAACCGGTGTCATTCTTATGGGTCACAACGGAAGTCTGTCGCAGAGGGCGATGCTCAAAGACAAAGACGTCGCGATAAGGTGCACCAGGACGCGGCAAAGCTACGCAGCCTGTTCGGGAAGCAGATCTTGAGCGATCATCTTCGAAATTATGCCGGGATCGGACATTGTGTAAATGATCGGACTGCAGGTGGATGCAGAGAAGCACAGGACATCTTATACAGGGATGGCAGAATCGTCGATGGGAGAAGTGTTGCCGTGCGACATGTCTTTCGGTGTAACTTGTGTACCTAAAGCAAAATTTAAAACAGGAATGATTACGCGGTTATCGGCGATAGTCCTAATTGTATGAGTAACGGCAACTGTGCATAGTAGGCGACCATTGACATAAAGAGTCTGCACATATCACTGACAGGAACAGATGGGAAGCACGTCGAAGACATATGGCATGGAGCTGATTTGGGACCGCGCCGTGAAGAGGCAGTTCCAGTTGGACGATGTCAGCAGTGCACTCAATCAGTGCTTGAATGGTCCGAGAAATAGTCTAGACCGAAGATCAAGTCATGGGAACTCAGTTCCACGACAGCAAACAAAACGAAAATTTCGAAACCAGCAACAGTTATTCGGGCAGTGCAGAAGCCAGTGATAACGAGGTGGCTCCATCAGCGACCCGGATAGGACGAGATGCGGCAGGTGTAAGGACTTCATTCAAGACTGCACTGAGATATGGGCTTGAGTATCAACAAGTGCTGGGATAAATACACCCTCAACTTCTACACCGATTATCTTGCGTCTGGTGAGGAGGGTGAGAGGCTTTGACGGAGACGTCGACAATGCAGCGTCACCTCCGGGAGCTGCATCTTTTGCTTTCGCGAAGGTGTGCACCCCGGGTGGAATGACGGCGACAGGCGACGGGACTGGGAGGACCAGGATGACGGGCGATGACTTTGCGGCGAACGGGACTGGTGACTGCTTGTCGACAGTGACCGGCGGCGCCATGCGATCGTACCGTCAGTAGCGTGCAGGCTCGGGTCGCCTTGCGGCCGGGTATGGCGAAAACCGCTGTTTAAACAAGGGCGAGGAGCAGCGGTTGCCACAGTATCGGGTGAAGTGACAGCGCAGTGACAACTGAAGCAAATAGGTCGGTCATCCAGTCTTCGCCACGCCGTCATGTTGCGAGAACGTCGAGGGATCTATTTCTGTTAAGTGTGCACCAGCGAAAGGCGCCCAGTTGGCTGGCAACAGACCACGGTGCAAACTAATCGCAAGCCGACATTGGCGAGTTCTTGGCGCGCACTAGACTGAACAAGGAGAACCATATGAGCGCATGTATCATGAACAGGTGGGCATCGAGCTGCGGGACTCATGGCTTGCTGCTCACGGCGCACGATCTTCGTCAGCTGCTGCCGCGAAGGAGAGTCCTGTTGGCCGTCACAAGACGATATTGCAGCCGTATTGTGAAGTCGTGCAAATGACTGATAAATACGACGACTTTTCACCTGCTCGAAACGCTTACATTCTGTGATCATGTCATTAACCGAACTACAGTGCTTGCAGATGAGTAAATTGAAGGTGTCATCGGCGGTACCTTTTATCGCATGCCTGACTTTTTTCAGACTCCGGTATTTCAGAGTCGGCCTTGCGGCAGACTGCCAGCAAGTCTTGTACATAGGCGACGTAGCCTTCGGTAGGCGTCTGGACTCGTGATGCCAACTCTTTCTTGGCGATGACCTTCCGACCCAGTGGTTTTCCCAACAGATATCGCCGCTTCTGCTTGCCGGTATTCGTCACTGAGTTCTTCCTAGCTTTGAAACCACACTCGCGTAGTTCCCGCCAAGTAAAAAAATTATGTTCGCCAGCATCACTGTGGGATCTCATTTGTTCTGGCTGCTCACCCGCTCATACGTCTGCAGCCAGTCGTCGACGCCAGCTCCATCGCTGCCGCCTAATGTTCCTTGATCACGTGGATGCGTGAGTGTGAAAGTGGACGCAGTTGCCACATGCGTTGCCGAACTAGGCATCATCTCTTGCGACATCGGTGAAGAAACGAAGCAGCGGCCACTGCGAAGCTCAGTTTTGATTCGTTGGCCTGCATTTCCACCAGATCTTACGAACACCAAGCCCGGTGCGCAAATATATTTGGGGAAACGTACATGGAGAAAAGTCCTGGTAATCGCGCTCGCTGATCCAAGAGACAGTCCAACACTTCCTCTTCGTTTCCCTATTGCGCGTACCATGCTGTCAAAATGTCCCATAACAACATTTAAGTGATTCTGCCCTAGGTCTATTGCTTTTTGTAACGCCTAAGCAATACGACTCCGTGTGTCATGGTTCCGGTATTTGTCGCCTACTAGGCATAGGGGTGTCAAGCCACTATGTGGGATTTGCACATAAGCTCCTAACTGACAGAAGAATTCAGTGTAAATTGGGGACGACTTTATCTGAAACAACAAAACTTCCCTAGGCGTGCTTCCAGGAAATATCATGTCTCCCTGGGTCCCGCTGTCATGGTTCGTCTGCCCGAGGTTCTTAAGAAAGTACATAAGCCTGTATAGGGGTCGAAATATTCCGATGTTGTTTGTATCTGGTTCAGCGTTTGCATGCCTCAACAACTAGCAATAACAGCCTGGTATATCTTGAGTGTAGAATCGGAATTATCAGTCAGCACATTACGATAAATTTCATCCCCTTGTTACCGTGGAATAACAATGCTATTTAAATTAGGCTACTGAAACTTGCAAAAAGGATCGCAAGCAAAATGGCCTTTTTTGGGGTCTCGCTTGAATACAGAATGTAATACAGTCGCACCGCTGAAAACAAATTCTCTAAACTTGTTTCCGAAAATTGTAGGTATATATACGTACACATATGGACTGCCTTTTGACGTCCATAGTAATCATGCCCATAGACCTTGGTGTGTGCTTGATATTTTAAATACCAGTGGCATTTCATGTTGGCATTGCGAATTTCAATCTACATTTAGAATTACTTTAAAGTTAGATTTAAAGTTACTGCCAAGAAACTACTTTAGATCCAGTACTTTGCGGCCAGAAATGATAGAAAAGTAAAAGGTGCTCTACGAATCCTGATCTCCCTCTCGGCATCTGCTTGCCTCCCAACCTGCTGACAGCTCTGCGGTTCAAGCCTGTCTGCTTATGGGTGACCTCTCAGTGAGCGCCCGCGAGGAACGGAGTTTTGCACCTTTGTTGATCTGAGTACTTTCAGAACACTTGACTATCCCGTCTCTTTATATGCAAGAAGAATGCTGAAATTACTATGGTCTCTTGGATTTCTTGGATCTTGAAGTGCCACATGAAAGTTATCACCATTACCACTAAGCTGCCCTGAAGGACCAGAACAGCAAGGACTTCGTTATTCAGTTAGCCAGCGAAGATGTGTAGTTACCAACTGCACATTATACAGCCAACCTATATATACCTACCCTGCGATGGTGGTCGACGTCCGTCGCGCTATGCGTCGTGTCAAAACGAAAAAGTTTTCGTCTCCAGTTACTCACGAATGCTCTGTACCTCTGAAGCCAATGTTGGTGTTCTGGAAAAAAATATACGGAAATTGGCTGATAAAATGACTATATCACTACGCCGAATTTTATTTAGTTATCATAAGCAGTTACTTCAGAGTGAAGTTGTAAACGTTACTGAATTCCCGTCTGTTGTCAATACATGACCGTCCAAAGAGGGAGCATGGTTACAGAAAACGGATGTTACACTTTTTATTGAAGCTATCTCAAAACAAATTATATGATAATTAGCCGGTGAGACGACTCTCACATTACCTCGAGTTTCACCTACTTTTCTTAAATACGCAGTTCTGAGTGAAGTAGTAGATATTGTGCAATTCCCGTCTTCTGTTAATATATGGGCTTCTACGGGAGGGAGAAAGACGGTCTCACGTTTGTCCGTTAGAATAAAATTCTAGTCCTTTCAAGCTTCATTTAGCTAATTAACTAAGAACGGTGATCAATGGAAAATTACAAACAAACGTGTTTTGTTTCGTGCACTTCTTTTACTCCGCCCCGATCAAGACATATCACTCATGGCGAGGCTTGCTTTAACGGCCGTCTGCGTCCTATTCACACTGTTACCACCAGTGCGCGTTGTGTCTTGTGGTTACTTCCTAGTCGCCTAGGCAATCTTATAGTAATAATATTAGTATTACCAACAATAATAAGGCCTGTATATACATAGACGAGTCGATTGAGGTAAAACACACCACAGCTTCGCTTCTAGTCCTTCTTCACAGAGTGGAGAGGCTGATGAATTTTTAATTGACGGCTTTGTTGACGCGGACACGCTAAGGGAGCGTTGTGATTTTTTAATACCAGCTCTCACAATGCACTACCTGTCCTGCTTGAGCAAATTGTTTTTACAAGTTATAATCCCGCTTTTGAAGTTACCAAGAGAAATCCACCGGGAATTCAAAATTTATTCAGCATATTCGATCCTGATAAAAATGATGGCATTGTTTCATTTGTGCGCGGAAAAAGCTATTGTCTCAGATATTGGCAGAACGTGAAACTATGCTTGAATGATAGAAAGCGAGATTACCATGATGCGCTTTTCGTTCTGTAAATCTGTAATTTACACGTGCACAACTTACTTGCCCTGGTTGCGTCATTTTTTGACAAATAGTTGTTTAAAGTGTAATGCGCGAGAATCCCTCCATAATGAGTAGGTGTGTCATCTCTCTCTCTATTTCAGTGCCTTAATTTTATTATTACTCACAGATAATTTTCTTCCCGACTCATGCACAGTAAACTAAGCGAGAGGATAGGTATAAGTAAACCATGACATTCTGCAGCCTATCTGTATTAGGCTATATGATTTGTGCAGCCAGCGCACTGTTCGTTTTCGGCCAAATGTAAGCGTTCACACTTTGGTACTCCAGGAAATGCTTTCGACAAAAAACGTACACACAAATTCGACCATCTGAGTGTCCTGCGATGTAGTATCTTTCAAAGTTGCGGACTTGATTTTGATGTAGTGGTTCCACTGCGGTAGAATGAAAAACATCAAAAGCAAAACTTCACATCCTGGCGACATCTTTCTACCATAGGTAATGGAAGACAAAACTGTGGGTAAATAAACCTCAGTGTGGTGCTGTCACTTTTTACCTTTGAAGCAGGACAAGGAGTGCAAATGTGATTCTACTAAGACTAAGTCTCAGCCCGCTTGCACTAAGCTCATTCTCACTCTAAATATTGTGGTTTGAGCTATATATAAAAATTGACAGCAATTTAAGTATCCATGCGTGATTGGTATGCGAAAACCTAATTAATTCTCTAATTATTTGGTTACGTCCTGATACACGACGTCATACACTTTCACGTGCCCTTCACAACTCTACCTTAATCCACCTTATTCCAGTTTAATGGAAGTTGCCCTAAGTACTACCATCCTAAATCAGTTTAATTCCCCTTATTCCACGCTATGCCACCTCAATACACCATGATCTAATTTGTACCTGCCTTAATCCACCTTACTTCCCCTTCATTCACTTTACTTTTTACTCTGTCTTTAGTCCACTTACTCTAACTTCTAACTTTAATTATGTATCACTACTTGCATCATACAAGTCACTGACTACTTCCCTGTTGATGATGATTTTGTTACCATTCGCGGCGTACAACGTCAGTTTTTCTGCCTCGTAAGATATGCAATGTTTTCCTATTAAAAAATGCCTGCTATTTTACAATAATCTACGAAGAAAAGATACGCTTGAGAAAATTACTTACATTATTTCTGTTTGTAAATCATGAGTGTGTTGTTGAAGTTAAGAATTTACATTTCTTTCGGTTTACAGGAAGATGCCAGAATGGTTTTTGCAGAGCGGTCAGTGGCTAGCCCGCAGAATCAAATAATGACATTTTATTGGAAATAAATAAAACTTAACCATGAGTTGTATTGTTTGCTTCAAGGAAGGCTCCTTTCAATGGCTCTCTTTGAGGACATAGTTCTCTCCTTTATGGCCTAATTTTGTTGATAATAAAAAAAAGGACTGTACAGTTGACTCTATTATGTTCTACAATACATTCGAAGGCTGACGGCTTTTGCATCTCAATACATTTTACTAAAAAGAACGGAGAGCTTTCTACAGGTTATCGCCCTATCGACTGACCCAATGCAAATGCTTTATTGCCTGGTGAATGGTATGCATAGTTCTACGTATGCAGAGGCGTTATAAGTTTCTGGGCATTGCCGTGAGCATACCTATAGCCATATATAATGTCATGCATGTTAAAATAAGAATATTAATGCAACACACACCTCTTAGGTCTTACTCTCTTTATTCTTTACCTCTGTACTCTCATCAATCGCCATGCATGTGGAACTGAAAGCTGCTGTAGGTGATAGGGGACGCCTTGTAAAACATTCCCTCCTGTGGGAACAAACTATCGTTTTTCAAACAATAATGTCTGGGAATGGACTTCGTCCTGTAGCTTTTTTTGTACTATGTCTGGGAATTGATTTCATCCTTTATCATTTTCTGTGTCATCTTCTTGTGCCTGTATTGGTGTGGTGCGCGTCCCGAAAAATTTCTCATGGAATACCGTATTTACTCGCGTAATCCTCGCACTTTTTTTCCCTGAAAATCAACGCGAAGTTTGCGGGTGCGATAATTATGCGGGGAAAATTTTCAAGCAAATGTTTTGTAGTGTTAAATGCAAAGATGAATGGCTACAAGATCAGGATTGTCAGGTCCGCAATTGTAAATATAACGAAAACATTACTTTCAAGCGTAACTTACCTTCGCTATGAAAGTACAAGGTGAACGTAAGCTCAAGCTGCTAAAGCACTTTATTTGCCGCACGCAACCTCCCCGTCACTACTCGCGTTGCGTACGTCCTGCAGGCATTTGTACTCTTCATCATAGTCCATGTCGACACTGGAATCGATGGTTTCTTCATCTTCCGATGGTTTCTGCGTCTTACCAGTCGTCTTGAGTTCGTCGTGCTGCCGTCTCCAATGCCGGACGCAAAACTCGTTGACGCCGAAGTGTCTGCTGGCGGCGTGGTTGCCATGTTCCAACGCATACTCAATAGCTTTTAGCTTAAAAGCAGCTGTGTAGCTTGCGTAGCGTCCCATGGCGAAGTGGCACAAAGAGCACGGTGCAACACGCGAAGAAGGCAAACGAGGCCTACGAGACACCGGAGAGCTGGAGACACCTTCGCAAAATGGCGTAGCGCTGGTGAGTGGATGATCGGTAGCGGCGGTGGCAGCGGATGATAGCACAGTACCGCCGCCTAGTAGCACGCGCGCCCAACCATGGCGATCGCTACGACGAGCAGACGGCTCGCGGCAGTAATTTTGGGGGTGCGATGATTATGCGGGGAAAAAAAATTTTCCAATTTTTTATAGCCAATGTGGGGGGTGCGAGCATTACGCGAGTGCGAGCATTATGCGAGTAAATACGGTAATATTGCGTGTGCTCCGGAGCTCGCAGTTCCAGAGGGCGCAAGTCTTAAAGTTACCGGCTGATGAGAGACCAGATGACGTTATTGGCTGACTCGTAGTTTTAATACGGAATGATTTTTGAGATTCCAGCGATCACTTGGGGCCACAGAAGTGCTGTATATTTTTGAGCTTACCGCATCCGAATAAATTGCGGTGAATTAATAAAGCAGGTGCGAAGATGCTCCACGCTTTACAACAATCGTCTTTGGTAAACAAAACTGTGGTACAATCTAAAAATAATTTGCACACACTTATGCACCAGTGGTGAACTTAAGCTTCCAAACCCTATATTTAATGTCAGTGTTAATCATGATCCGGATGTTTTAATAGCGAAGACAAGGTCTTCTCAACTTTATAGGCCGAGCCACCGAGACTTCTCTGAATGTATTCGCTGCTACTGCAGCAATATTACCAAAAAGCGCAGATGCGCGATAGCAGTCATATTGTGAATTGGCTTCCATGGTGCCACATGTGTACAACTTGTAGGTGCATATTTCAATGTCGCTGGATCTATTGTATTGGTGTTTACTCAATGAGTTGAGCTTCAGGCTTTATATTTATACAAAAGATCACTAAGCGAAGCGTGAATACGGTATAGATTTCACATTCATTTAAAGTATAAAAAATGAATGCGAATTGTACCTAAACTGGCACAAATAGCTTCACATTTGGGCACGAGATTGTCGAATAGGAAAATATGAAATGGCAGTGATACGCGTGCTAATCAATCACCGTTCGTTAGGGTCCTTGCTTGCTCGGTTTCGTAATTAAAAATGCACGATATATTACATACAGCAGTGGTGCGTATAACAGGTATTCGTGACGCTTGCCCATAAGGAAACTATCAAACCAACGCATTGCAAGCGTCTGTATCTTTCTCGATTAGCGTACTGTACTATTGGCACTGCGAGGGGACGTTCTCAAAACTTCTGCGTTACTCTAGTGATTCCACAGCAGTCGGTTATGACAAGTGTAAACTCACCGCAGTTTCTTAAACAAATCTCTATTGTGTCACTGCAGAAAGAAAGCCCACGCAACGTTGCATGCGTTAAACATTATGCGCATCTTGAGCCATTAATAGAAGCAGCCACCTAGTTGCAAGCAGAGAATGAAACTCCTAACGTAAGCGGCACCGGGGAAAACGACGCTTGGTGCGTTCAACACGAGCAAGTTGGTAGTTGAAAAAATGAGCTTTTTTGTTAGCTTTGCAGGTCTACGTGATATGTACTAGATGATAACCACTATGCATGGCCACCTGGCAACGATGACAACATCCGCCATCTTTGTTGTGGTGCAGTTGTGTGTGTGAGAGAGAAACGTTGACAGTCACTTTAGCGTACGCTAAAAAGGACGAAGGTGAAATAATGTGCGCTCATGAGACATTCATTAAGTTGCTTTACATTCTGATTCGAATGCATTACTTCATATTACTTGTTTTCTCCCAGCAAACGTCTTGGGTATCAGTGCTTTAATTACCCTACCCTAATTAACAGTGTCTTAGTGAACATGCGCGTAATTAACATCAATGATTATCGGTTCGATGTTCCGAACCAATGGTTCGGTTAATTAACTCTCAATGATCTGAATAAATTGAACCAAGGGTTTCGTTAATTAACGTAGCCTGCATTACCAAACGCCATGAATACGAGGTTTTAACTAACTATATCTTAATTACCAGTGCCCTAATTAACACCAAAGGTCGTGGTTCAAGTGCCCTACTTACCTCTATCTTAGTTTTCACCTTAATTAAAAGGAGAGCTCATGGGCTCGACTCCCATCAATGATTGTTAGTTTTGGTGCCAGTTTTTGGTGGCACGAAATTTTGGTGCTATGACGCCGGACGTGGCATTTTTTTACCCATGAGCCATACAAAGTTTTTACCTTAAGAAACGTTATACATGATAGCATACGAGTGTAGGTAGCCCCTCCGCTCTGCATTTGGTGGTCCCCTCAGTCCATATGTCCAGCGGACATACCTGCCCTTCTCACGCGGCTCACCAGGTTCAGCTGGTCCATTGTGTTGGAGCTGGACAGCGCTGCCTCCCTTTGCCCAATGTTGGGATGTGTTATAGGTGTTAGCTCCGGTGTGCTTGCGGAAGCCCCTACCATGTGGAAAAGTGTTACGCATTGATTGCAATGTGAGCATTTAGAAGACTACAGCGCAGAGTGAGTGCAATGGTAGAGATTCAAGTGGGTATTCAAGATTCAAGTTTGCGCCATACTACGGCTTCCTCTTGCGTGAGAGGCGGGGGTAATATTCTTCGTGAAAGACGATACCAGTGTAGGATGGGGTGTACGTAGTGGCATCCTCTCCTGGTAGAACTCCTTGGAGCGTCCCTCTTGCGGCTCCCAGTGTGCATACCCTCGGGCGTAGGCATGTGTATGGTTGCCCCGTAAGGGGTGAGGCCCCAGAGTTCACAAGATTTGCATGTAAGGCGGGAGCTGCTGCGCTGCAGTCAGAATTCAATGGGCGGCCTTCAACGTTCTGGCCCTTGAAAAAATGTCTGCACGTCGTCTGGGAGTCCATTATAGCTATGTCGCACTCCCAGCCAGGTCTTGCCGTGGTGGCCTACTTGTCGTGGTGGCTTACGCTATCGCTAGTTCCCCTGCCTCCACAGTGCTCTCGCCAGAACCCACGACTCGTAGATGTTTCAATGATGTCCTTAGTGAGGGTTTTTACCATTTCAATTTCGAGTTGCAGACACTCAATACGGACGTCTATGATGGGACTGGCATCATCGGTATCAATGTGAATTCTCACAATATTTGCCTGTGAAAGCTGGGCCGAAGAAAAGTCGGAAACATGGATGTAAGCGGCTAGCAAGCGATGGATGTCGTTGGTCTGAGCAGCTTAAATGTCTGAGGCAATCATGGCCTCAAAACGGGCATCGAAAGAAGTGCTGATGTTAGGGCTTCCAGGAGACTGCTGAGAATCGAAAGCAAGGGCTGGTGGGTCGTGTGATTCTAAAGGCGATATACTATATATAAATGTGGGGTGCGTCCGAAATTCACAATAAAGATACAAGCCCAGATCACAGAAACAGTCAGATTGGAGTGAGTGAGAGCTGCATGCCCTAGCAAAGGAGCGTCCTTGAACGAGGAATGCCCGTAGTCACCGTCAGAAGGCGGGTGATCCGAGCGAATGGGAATTCGGCTGTGGTAGCGATTGGAAGGCGAAGAAATTCGACTACATATAAACATGGTGGTGACATGGCGGTGGGATCGTTCACAGAAGAGAGTTGTAACTGTAGAAGGCCAGAGGAGTGGATGATGAAGGCAGAATGGGTACTCAGGAAGTGATGGCCGAGGGTGACGTCGCGGGGACATGGTGCAAAATGGCAAATAAAACTGATGTCTGGTGGCTATAGAAGCTCACAACTGCAGTACACATGACAAAGACGCGAGATACACCGCGATCGCCAACACGAATGACAGGCGACGAGGTAGTGTGAGACACTTGCGGAGACGACGAGAAAGGCGAGCGCTCATGACCGATAACTGTGCCTCGGTGCCTATGAGCGCCAAAACAGGCACGCCACCCACTTCTAATCCAAACGATTTTTTCTGGTGGGCAGAATCAACACAGGATTTACGTGTTGGTTGGGCAACGCAGAATTACCTCTGAGAGCTACACTGGTGAGTTTTCTGAAGTGGGACGGCGAGGGTATAGCGACAATGTGCGACGTGTCATCGGTGAGCGAGAACGCCGGTTTGGTGCGGACTGCGAGTCGTCGTAGCGTGGCGTGGGACAAAGAATTTCACTGCGGCGGGTCATCACAGGCATGAAACGGCGAGCAGCAACTGCCTTGTGGCCGTTAAATGCACGTGCGATAAGGACGATGGTAGCGACAAGGCCAAGAAATATGACCTACTACATTGCACTTCTCTCATATCGGCCTGTCTTCATGCGTGCGGCACCGGTTTTGGTGGTCGTATCCGCGATAGGTCAAGTGTGGCCGGGGAGGTCAAAATAAATTGCTGACTGCAGGGTGATTTTAGGCACAGATGGCATTAAACTTTTTCCGTATGACTGCTTGAATTAAATATAACGCCAAAGAAGGATAACGTTAGAATGACTTCAAAAGAAGTTTATGACGTTTCTTTTCTGACTTCTGTCTGCTAAGACCAAGCCATGTCAGCTTTTAGTGAAGCAATGATCAGGTTGGAAAACTGAAAGGCAGGGTAGGTACTCAAACACCATCGTTTCTTCAGCTAGCTGAAGTACCTATGTGACATTGCGGCAGAACTGAAAGACATGGCAGAGGAAAGCTTGGCAAACAAAGGTCTCTTGGTGGTAATTATGTAAGCTCAAGGGCTATCTATCGCCTTCAGTAGGAAAATGTCTTCCCGATAAAGTTTGCACATAGCGTTAACGTTCAAGAACAAACTGGCAACACCTGCCTAGCTTCACGCATGCACATGTACAGTAATGCGATGCTTAATATCGCCAAGGACCACCACTGTAGAGATCAACTGCTATTGCTGTGATGTAGAACGTGGCATCACATGACTCGACTTCACAACTTGGCTGCAACTCGCTGGCTGGGCAATCGAAACCTTCATTGTAAGGTTGTACTAAATAATATTTTATTCCCAAGGTAGCACTTTAGTTGCACACTGTTACAACATGGTTTAGTGCTCAGTGCCGCAGTGCCGGACGTATTCTACCGAGCGTGGTTTGAGTTTTGAAGCGTAATCCAAATTCAAGCCATTGAAATAATATGCTAATCGAAAGAGTCGAGCAGGCGATGCAAAAGGGCTTGTTGCGTGCTCGCTTAGTATGACATCAGTGAGTCAAAACTTCTTGCCCGAAGATCCTGGCAGAAGTGCGGCAGAAGTGCAGATTGAGGAGAGATAAATATGTGCTGTTGAAGTTTCACATGCATAATACAACAGTAAAAAATCATCGGCCAATATTGTTCTGGCAAAACTGGCAAACCGCACTCCCCTCGACGAATGCTGTGAACAGTTCGCTTATTGCAGCAAAAGTGCGTATAGCTACTTTTATGAAAGATCGTGCGAACTGAATACCGAATACAAAAGCATCAAGGTGCTCCACTATAATTCCTTTGATACCCTATACACCAGACTGGGATGTAAAATCCAGGTCGTTTTGCAACCAAGACGCCCACATGTAACACGTAAAACTTGCAAACACTTGGAAGTAACTGTGAATAGACTACTTCGAAGCCGCTATCACACAATCTCATTTTCTATGCCACGGAAAGGTTCCAGCAGATGGGCAGCACACACAGGGTGCCAGCAAAGGGACTAAAAGTTTTTCCATGTGCATGCAATGTAGTCTAGCACGTTTGTTTTCTTGTGGGCCCACTCATATTAGGCTAACCATTTTCTCTCTGAATATTCATCGCAGGAATCACTGCAGCCAGCTAAAGCGAGTTTCTTGTTCACACCTTGCCGCAAGTGTACTATTGACCCAATTTATGTGCACATTTGTTGTGCTGAAGACAGAACATAGAGTAACCTAAGAGCTTCATTCCTTCTGGATTTAAAGCATGGTGCCAGGTGACAGCCATCGTGTTAAGAAGTTTACTAAAAAGGGAAATGTTCTTTCTTGGAAAGACTTTTGTCATATCACATTCATACAGTCCCTGGCTTAATATGGGTGCATGTGTATGGCGTTCTTTTATTTTAGTGTGTGGTTTAAGATGTCATTTTTATTTTGAGGTGTTAGAAAAAGTGAGTCGCAAGGAAGAGCTGAATATATTTTGATTTCAGCAGCCCTTTATGTGACATGACACAATTCTTTCACACATTGTATGCAAGCTGTTTTTAAATGAATGCCTTTCTTCCAGCATGTAAAAAAAATCTTAGATGAGACAAGGCGTATAAGTGTTGCTTATCCATTTGTACAATATTCCGACTGAGAGGGCTGAAAAGTGATAAAATGCTCTACGCTTTCGTAATTTTTTTACCTCCTCTACAAAATTTATTATTAGAAATCAAGCAACTTGTTTGCAATGCCTATACCAGAAACGAAGAATGACATACCTAGCTTTAAGGGGGCCCTCAGAGGGGCCCAGTGAGGGCCCCTGGTGTGCATGCCCTTTTTAGTGCAGGTGTCTCTGCACGTAGCTGGCGGCGTAGCTGAGCCCATATGTAGCCCTTGCACCAATTCTGACATATCCATCCCCAAAATTAGCGATGAAGTAAGCTTCTGTTTGACAGGGAACTAACCGTTCCGCAATACCTACCTACAATACCTGTTATGTGATACAGCAAAGCCTCGGCTTGCAACTATCGCGACAAATATCTCAGGGCCACCAGTCTGAAGACTCCTGTAAACTTAGCGTACTTTGAGCACTCAGTATTCACTAGCTTCAACAATAAGATTCCAGGAAGTCTGCCGGACTTACTAAACATTGTATTGGAGTAGAAGCGCAGGAAATTACACACGAATAAATGAACTTTCTCGTAAATAAAAGGCAGAGCTTAGCCGTGCCAGATACATTTTTTCTAATGCACTGACAAATTTTATGTTACGTCAACCACAGAGGAGGAGCAAGAGTAATTTTTTATGAAGAGAAAGGAGGAGAGGTCTCTAGCTTGCTATTCCTCAATGGGGTAAGGGGAAGTGGGAGATACAGGGAAAGTCAGGTGGCAGGTGATTATGTTATGGTACATTGAGCTACCATATAATCTGAAATGCGGAGGCGCGCTGTAGACACAATACACGCAAGAGTAATCTTGTCCACACAAAACGTTATCGCGCAAACACATTTCGCACTGTCTGCACGTATCACAGATTCTAGAGGCGACTGTCTAACCAAGTTCCACCAGCGAGCCAAATTTTGTTGTTGTGCTCGACGTTCCAGGTCGAGCATTAAGCTGTGTATTTAAAGGCGAGTTTTTCTCACGAGAAATTTCGGCGATACCTATGGAGAGCAAATGGTGCAGTATCGAAGCTTAAGATCGCAAAACATGTAGTGAAAGCGCGTATCATTGTAAATTGGCTTAACTCGTATTTCCACACTGTCTTCATACTTACTCTCACAACATATGTTGGCTTAGCTCCGGGCACCTTAATGCCCTTGCGTAGCTAACAAAACGGGGCATGTTGACTTTGCTATTACTTATTGATGTAGTAAAGTCTGCTGGCTCTGACAACATTTTAGGCCAGTTTTTCAAAAGATAAGCCGAACAGCTTTTATCATTCTTGCTTGCCATTTTCACAGTATCGCTGGATACGACTGCACTTCCCGTGGACTTGTAATGCTCCGAAGTGATACCTATTCACAAAAGCGGTAACAGACTGGTATTTCTCGGTCCATTTCTCGGTCCAAATCCATAAAAAAAACTTCATCAATTAAGGAGAACAAAAGGGTTGACCGAGGGGCCCGATTTTTATTAATCATATAAAAAGCCAACAAACAATGACACCAAGGACAGCATAGGGGAAATTACTTGTATTTACTAATTGAATTAAAGAAATGGTAAATTAATGGAAATGAAAGTGGATGAAAAAACAACTTTCCGCAGCGGGGAATGATCCCATGTCTTCGAATTACGCGTGCGATGCTCTACCAATTGAGCAACCGCGGCGCCGTTTCCCCATCCACTTTCCTGGGTATCTATATGTTGCAACAAAATACCCCGGAAAATGGATGGGATAAACATATATTGCATATTTATTTGTTGTTTATTTATTTATTTAGATAACACAAAAAGCCAGTAGACATGTTACTCCAAACGGATACCTAGAGGTTGCTGTGAGTCACCATAACTTTTTATACACAAGGGCATTGGTCTGCTGTCCTCTTTTTGTTGTCTCAGGAGTCACGCTTTTAAGTTATTCTTTTTTCCAGCCCCCTGGTATGGCGTCTTGCGCAATCCCTTCATTTTTACTGCCACTCGGCTGTCCGCTCGAGGCTCTTTGCTTGTATTCGGGGGCTTCCTTCAAGCTAGCAAAAACACTTTTATGCATGACGTATTGAGCAACAAAGTACTGCATTGAGAGCTTTCCATGTTCCTTTAAAGTTGCCTCATTGACTCTTTTCATCTAAGTATAATATTTTAGAAGATTATTTATTAATTAAGACTAATTATGCAATTAGACGGAATACAAAATATGTTCTATCTCCAAGCGATGGCAAACAACATTACCTTCGTTCGGTCAGGCTATGTGGCATTTGCATATTTCTAAATCTTCGTGCATGACACTTGGGACACCCTACACGTTTCTTCAAAATTTGAGAGAAACGTTCATCAAGGCCGTTCGCTGCAGCATAAGGCGAGCGAAGTTCAATATTTATGCTGTGATCCCAAGTCAACGTCACGACTTTAGCACCATGAAATACAGAACCATAGGTCTCCCACGCTGCTTAGGCAGCGCCGAGACATACGTGATTAGTGTCCCGATTGCAACCTTCGCGGAAATTAGATTGTGCGAGGTAAGCTGTCCGCTAGCGAGAGTGTTTAGGCCAATAAATTCAATTGTGTTGCGCCGCGGTTTTCATTAAAGTGAGAAACTGGAAATGTGTTTTCCGCCTTCACACGCTGCACAATATGTGGAAGCTTAGCAAAGTGATGTACGTCCACGCTCTAAAAGAAGTTTCGACTCGCTGAAACTCGAAGTACTGCAAGCATCCTTCAGCATTCAAGGTAAGCGAGGCGTATTTTCTTTCGCCTAATGTCTCTGTGTTAAATTTGTGACTAAATAACGTCTAAGTCAGAGAGTGCATGCACAACCAAATTACAGAAAGCTCTCTTTATCCGGGGCAGACGGCCCAGGGCGACCTTCGCCTCTACAGTTATTGTCGTTTCAGCGCTTGCTTCTCGCGACTTTCAACCACCTTATGGGCACATTTTCGAGCGTTTACATGGCGGTGGTCTTCCATTTCTTGATTCACAATAAACATGAGGCTGAGCATAGGGGGAAATGCATGCTTACTTTCGTACCTGTCATTGTCCAAGTTACAATGACGCTGCTCGCTAGTTGCCCCCAGAACCGCCGAGAAGCCGGAAGGCGTTCATGCACCATATTTTGTGAATGATTTGCACGACGCGCAGGTTATTAGCTGTGAAATGACATATACACAGCAAACCCTTAAAACGTACATGCACGAAGCTGCATCTTAATGTAGGGTAGTGTCGGTTATCGCAGGACGCTTGCGCTCTCACAACGTGGAACGTCACATGCACTCAGTGATAACTTGTAGGTCCGGATATGATATCACGCCCACTCAGGCTTTTGCCCTGCAGTAGGCGTAGCGAGGCTGCTGCCGATGATGATGATTTGGTATAGGCCGCATATTTTTTTGCGTGTGTGGCGCGAGGTTTCAAATGCATGCATCAATTCCAACAAGCCCAACTATTCACCTTCCTGCTTCAATGACGGCCTCACCATGCCCTGATTTCGCCCCTGCTCGTTACCACTTGCGATTGGCCACTGTCAAATATTACCCTTTTGGGGAGAAGACATACGCGGGGCGATCATTGTTAGGTTTTCCGGGATATATTGCCACATGGTGTGGCACAGCAAGGGGACTGAAGAAAAGCAGAACGAGGTTCGTCTCAGCATCGCGCGTCGACGCTTACGTTTTGTAAAGTGCAAACACCTGGATCCTCATTCAGCTTGTATACTTCAGCAGGGTATACGCGACAATTTGGTGGAGCTTGCTGGGTACACTCAACTTATGCAGCAGACCTCACTGGGTAGCAAGAACTGCGCCACACAAGTGGAGTTGACTCCAGTTTACTGCACAAGCCGGTGAATCTGAGGCCTCGCCCCAGAATTTGGAAGCATCCAGTAAAAAGTGATGACTGCAACCACTGCGACGTCTACGGAAAGGGTGACACCTACTTACCTAACGCTGATGGACCCCCAAATGCCGACGGCTTTTCATGGCGACACATTTGAAGACGTGGAAGACTGGCTGGTGCAGTTCGAGCGCGTGGCTGCGTTTAACGCGTGGGATAACAACGCCAAACTCAGGAACGTCCACTTCAGCCTCCAGGATGGTGCTCGCACGTGGTTTGTGAACCGCGAAAGTGCCCTGTCATCTTGACCTGAGTTCCACCGCAAGCTAGTCGAGACTTACTCCAGCCCCGATTGCCGGGAAAAAGCGAAGCGAGCCCTTCAGTCACGCGTTCAAAAGCCCAACGAGAGCGTCACGATGTACGTGGAAGACATGACGCGTCTCTTTCAGCGTGCCGATCCGAGCATCTCGGAAGAGAAGAGGGTGCGTCATCTGATGAGAGGTGTAAATGAACAGTTCTTTGGAGGTCTTGTTCGGAATAGGCCCAAGACTGTTGCGGAGTTCCTCACCGAAGCAGCTGCGACGAAGAAGACGCTTCAGTAACGGTCGAAAATGTACAACCGAAAAGTAAATGCCGCCTGCACTCCGGATACGTCGGTAGGCTTCGGGTGCGTCGCCGCCTCGCTTTGCGAGCTGATTCGCTCAGTAGTTCGTCACGAGCTGCAGAAGCACCACGGTACGTCGCCACGTCCAGCCAGCTCCCTCGCCACTGTCGTACTCAACGAACTACAGCAGGCACTGCAAGCATCTCATTTCAGCAGTGAAGCATCACCTCTGCCAAGCGAGTCCCAGCGCAAGACTTACGCAGAAATATTGTCACGCAGTGGTGACGTTGAAGAACACAGTAGCAATACTGTGAACGACAAAACTAACTTTTATTGGGCGAACCTGTGCCCACAAAACAGGCTACATTATAGCACAACGATAGCGACGAACACGGTCGGCGGTCGTCGAAAATCTGATCAGCGGGTCAAGCGCGTCGGCTTTTATAGATCAGTCGTCCAATGTTCCAGAGTAATCACTGGGACACGCATGCCTTCCACAAAGTTCTACGCCATTCGCATCGCGCATACATGCAATCAGATTACGCAAGGTTCGGCGAACACAGGCAGCGGATAGAAGCATCCATAACATTCTAGAAACTTCCGATACATGTAGACGCATCCTGCGCTGAGCGATAACATTTCGTGGACGGTAAAAGCGCTCACCCGTAAAAGATAAACCAGTTCGCGTGTCAATTCCCCCCTCTCAAAAGGCAGCGTGTATACTACAGCAGGGTATACACGACAATATATTTCTGGGATATTTATTTATTCCGGAATATTTATTTCCGGGATATTAAATATAATTCTCGTTAAGTCTATGTAGCCGCCATGAACGTCACGCTGGGACAACCGGAGAGAGAGGCACAGAGACGCAGACGGGGACTGAGGCAGAGAGAGAGAGTTTATTGCAACTGCGCACGACTTAAATAGGGTGAGCGTCGTTACGTCAGTGCCCCCTGAGGGTGGGTCAGATACGGCTTTGATTTCGAAACCACCGATATAGCGTCATCCCCCCTCTATATTAATTATATTTAGTTGTATCACTAAACAATCTCAATTTTAGAAAGCACATTACACAAGAACCAAGGAAGCATTATTATGCATTTCTGAATGACATTACGCCTTTCCGAATGGCATCGCACACGAAGCAAGGAAGTATCATTAAACATCGCTGAATGACACATAACAGTGGCAATCTACTCTCTCCTGCCTAGCGAACAAAAGCAGAAAATGAAATCACTTGGTTTTACACTTGAATACACGTAAGAAAATGAAAACTTTTTGAAAATGCAAATATAACACAACATTCAAGCACATACACCAGATAACATGTAACTCCATGGACTGCTCAGCAGTCAATCATCTGGACGCATGTCCAGGCTTAACATGAAACACTGACATGACCTGATGAAATGAAATACTGACACATCATGAAAAAAAAAATCTTGTAAATGACGTGGTTTCTGGCGCCGCCGTTGTGATAGCCGCGGTGCCAATAATGGCTCCGTTGGTTTTGAGCGTTGCCGCTCATTTAAGCACCCACAAGACAAAACTGAGGGCGGAGATGCAAACTTGACATGTGAGCTTTGCTGTACAGTTAAGCACCCACAAGACGAAACTGGGGGCGGAGATGAAGACTTGGCATGAGAGCTTTCTAGCTCACTGAAGCGCCCGTCAGACGAAGCTGAAGGTGAAGAACAAGATTCAAAAGAATACGAAGATTCACTGATTCGCTTCTTAGGCACATCAGAGAGAGAAGACTTATGAAGAACTGCATGTGAGCACGAAGGCTCGGAGAGATGAGTGTTAAGTTTTTCAAGGAAAGCAATGAGGACGGGGCACATCAGTCATGTGTTGTAAGGTGCCTGCACTGAACCAGTCGGTTCAAATAAACCCGAAGATTTACTGATGCATTCCTCGGGCACATCTGAGAGCGAAGACTTATGAACAACGGCATGTGAGTACGAAGGCTCTGGGAAATGAGCGTTGAATGTTTCAAGGAACGCATGGGAACTGGGCACATCAGTCCTGCGTTGTCATCCTGTAAGTACCTAGATATTCAGTGATGGCTTTCTCCAGTGAGCGTTACTCAAGCTGTGGTAGCTGAATTTGCTCCTTGAGCATTCTGTTAAACCGCTCTATCTGTCCATTACCTTGTGGATAATAGTTGGGTGAACACAGATGTTTAATTACATGTTCTGCAAGGAAGGTCTCGAACTGCTGAAATTTAAACTGTGGTCTACGGTCCATTACGTTGGATTGGGGAAAACCCACTCGGCTTAAAACATTAGACAGAAAAGTTATAACAGCATCAGAAGTAACCTCGCGAGCGAAACAGACTTCAGGCCACTTGGAATAACAATCCGCCAATGTAATGGCAAATTTGCAGCGAAGTGCAGCATGAGACGAGGGACCGACTATGTCCGCACCCAACTTTTCCCTTGCTGTCTCGGGAAAAAGAACTGGCTGTAGCGGGGCAAAGACCGGTTTACCCGACTTGTCCGTGACCTGACAAATGTAACAATTTCTTATTGCAATTTCAACCTGCCTTTCTATATCTTTCTATAAGTTGCAGCTTAGTCCGAAATATTCTTGCGTGATTTTTATGCGCAAGCTGTACGAGTCTGTTTCTTAAGAACGCTTGGACAGCAACACGTTCCTCGCGATAAGGCAGACCTTCAGCATAAAAGAGCTCATCCTTAACTGCAAAATATGGTAATAATTCAGAAGGCAAAGCTCTCCTAATGGCCATCCATCAGCAGTGAACTTGATCTGCTGTAAAAGAGCTTCCTGAGCGGTAGCTGTTTGTAAATCAGCTTTACTAATGCATGGAGCTACTAGGGAGACAATTTCCTTCTCCATCTTGCGCGTTTCAGGAAGCTGAAGAGGTAACCTGGACAAAGCATCTGCTACTACATTATTTGAACCCTTGCAATATTCTACAGTGAAGTTGTAATATAAGAGTCGAGCACACCATCTTGAAATGCGTAGCGGGCGTCCCCCTGCTGAACCAGCTGACAGTAATGTAATAATGCTTAATGATCAGTGAGCAGCGTGAAGTGCTGACCCCACAGGTACACATGCCACCTCTCACAAGTGAATAAACCAGCAAGTGCCTCGCGTTCTCGAGCAGAATACCTGCACTCGGTAGGGGACAATGTTCTCGAAGCAAAAGCAATAGTAACCAACTGGTCTCCTTTCCTTTGTTCCAAGGCAAGAAAGTCCGACATTTGATGCATCAGTAGTATTTATGATAGGAAGACTTTCATCAAATAGGAGAATTACTGGCTTATTTGCAGGAAGGTCCTTTATCCGAGTAAAACCTGCATGAGCCTCTTCCGGCCATGCGGAGGTCTGGTCTTTCTGGAGCATACGGCGCAGTAATTAAACATCAGCCTAATGCGGTAAAATCTTCGCATAATAAGCTGCCAAATCGAGAAAGGACTTCAAAGTCTTACTATCGATAGGAGAAGGAGCATTGAGAATGGCATGCACTTTTGATTCTACTGGCGATAGCCCTTGAGCATTTATACAATGACCTAGGAAGTGCACGAAGTTTGCAATGTGGGCTTGTTGGTAATGCATCTTTAAGGGGCGTACGGTAGCGGGATTAAAAGTTCCGTCTTTTAATCGCGCTACCATACAGCTCTTCTCGGAATTGCACTTCGCTCATCGAAAAGACACATTTATGGTTGTTTCATACCGGTAGCATCAATCCAGCTTAAGACAGTTTTCAAGCTTGCATCGTGCTCTGCATGGTCTTTACCGGAAACCAAAATATCATCTAGATAACAGAGCACTCCTGGATGACCCTTCAACACCTGAGACATCATTTTCTAGAAAACCACAGGGGCAGATGCCACCCGAAACACACTCTGCGGAGGCGAAATAGCCCTTCCTGAATATTACATCTAGCTAAATCTACGCTCTGTTCCGCTAGTTCGAACTGGTGATACGCAGAAGCAAGGCCTAGTTTAGAAAAATAAGTAGCACCTGACAATTAATGAAGCAGTTCCTCAGTCTAGGGAAGGGGAAACCCTCCTACCACAATGACCTTGTTCGGCTCACAAGGGTCCACGCATAGGCGAATGAAGTCGTCCTTTTTTTTTAATTGCGATAAAGACTTGCGCTTAAGGCATAATTCTTGGAGCGTATATGTGTATTATATGTGTGCTGTGAGGCCTGTGTTGTGTATGAATTGAAGCAGTGTTTTGTGGAATCTGTTGTCATGTATCCAGCGGTCATAGCTGGTTGTCACACTGTAGCGGAGGCCGGCTTGCAGTAGGAGACGCGAGCGTTCCGATTGTAAACCCGTACACGTCCATATTAGGTGGTATGCATCTGCTTCCACCACAGGAAGGGAGCAGTATGGACACGTAGCACCCAGTGGTAAATGCGACCAGTTCCACCTTGAGACAACAGCCGGTGTAAGGGCCACCCCGGCCCGAAGCCTCCTAAGCACAACTTCCTCCGCCCTAGTAAGGTGAAGGTGGAGGGAGCAGACACACGCTGGGATAAGAGCGCGTGTTACGGGGTTACGGAGCGAGTTACGGGGTTGGGGTGGGAGGGGAATAGGTGGAGGATCAGGATTAGGAGGGCAGTGTGCCTGCTGGTCAGCAGCAATGTTGTGAGGGTTCGCTGAATGGCCTTGAATACAGTGTACCTTGACGCAAGTAGCTGTTTTACTATTCATAGTGTGTATTGTCTCGCAGATTTCCATCGCCTTATCAACCTTCTTGAGTTCCTGAATAGCCGCTAAAGAATCAGTGAAGATATCTAATTGCTTGATGGTAGGCAGCTTAGATGTCGCATCTTGCACAGCGTCTTGGATGGCTTGAAGTTCCATTACTAGAGCGCTGGCTTCCGTAGATAAATAGCGCTGGTGGCCGCTGATGAAATTATGCGTAGTACTCAGGAATGATGTCCTTCCGCCGTCTGGGAGAATGGCAGCATCTGTATAGACTTTGGAGATGTTAGCGCATAATGCATCGACGATGTTGTGTTCGTCAATAATACCTGTTGTATCGCTGCGTCGTAACTTCGTTGGCTTATTAGTTGTGATGCTGGTGAATTCCCAGGGAGGCATTGGATAGGGCTGATTGTCAATCCGAGAGCCGCGTTGAAAATGAGCATGCAACGCTGGGACAGCCGGAACAAGTTGCTTTTTTATTTCACGTGCTTTTTCACGTTGTAAAATTACCTCTGCACTTGTGTTGAGCTGGGCATGTTCCTGTAAGGTTGGTATCGGAGTGATGCGGGGCAGTGCTGTGATTGTGCGCATAGCATCGCGATTAATCGTCTCCAACTGTGCCAGTCAGCCGTTGAAATTGTGCCTGATATAAAATTCGTGGCTGCAAGACTGCACGCACCAACCGTCGAGCTACGTCAGTACAAGCTCCAGCTGCTTTTGCTGCAGTGCGACGAATAAGGTGAAGGGTTTTTGTCGAACTCTGTCTGGTTTTACGGAGCCAGTGTGTACCACTGCCGGAGTTGTGAAAATCGAGACCCAGTATGCGGACCTCAGAAGCCTCAGGGATTGTCACTGCGCCGAGTCTAAATGTAAAGGGGTGCTGCGTGATTCTCGGGAGTTCTTAATCAATGCGGATGACGTCACTTTATGTTCCGTGCATGAAGATATATCTAGACAAACTCAACAGCTTCAAGAAGCCCTTGATGTTCTGAACAACTACACTCAAAAAGCAGCGTTGGACATTTCCGCCCAAAATTCAAGCTATGTTGTAGTCGTCCTTCTTCCCCACCAGCAGTAGTGACACCCAGTAGGAAGCGTTGACCCTTTCGATGACATCGGAAGTCTGCAGACGACGAAGCTCGTCCGCCACTTTATGGCGGAGCAGTAACGGAAATCGACGCAAATGGGACGCCACCGGTTTGATGTCCGGTCACGGAGTTACTTGATCTACGTATCGTTTTGCCATACCGAACTCTGGCGGGAAGAGACGACTGAAATCCAACGGTGTGTTCAGTGGAACTGCAGACGAAGGAGTGATCTGTGCACAGGACAGAGTCTCGCCGACGATGACGAGTTTCAATGCCTTGATAGCGTCGAGTCCGAGAAGTGATAACCCGCCTTCAGTAAAGTAGAAGTTCGTGGTAGCGGACTTGTCTTGGTAATTGACAGTTGTGGACAAAAATCCCAGATTGTTCACCACTTGCTCCGAATACTTTCGCATGATTAAATGCGAATGCAGGAGGCGGATATGTGAAAAATACTTCTTTTACTCCCGAATATTCATGAGTGAGACAACTGCCCCTGTGTCGATCATGAGGGAAAGCGTTGCGTTGTTAACTTGGATGGGCAGCCGCATAAGTGAAAGGGCACTGCCACCGTCATCGACGTTGACGACCGTTGCTCTATTTGTAGTTATACTTTCTTGGGGTTCCAGTTCGTTGACGATTCTCGCCGCATCTTCCGACAAACGGCACATTTGCAAGAAATGTCCCTTCTTTCCACATGTCTTGCAAAGTTTGTGGCGGGCCGCACAACCCGGAAAATTTACCCAGTGCTGTGGCGAGCGGAAACAGCAAGCGGGCCGAGCCGACGGCGCGGGGACAGAGGAGGCGCCCGGATGCCTCCATCCCTCAAGCGGCGGCCCACCTCCTTGCTCTCGGCGTCCGCCTCCTTCGGGCGGTCGGTGGGAAGTGTCGGTCCGTTGGCCGCCATCTTGACTGGAGCCTGGGCGGGGAAGACCGCCATCTTGAAATGCAGTTGGGCGGGGAAGGGAAGCGCCATCTTGAAGGTCCCGAGGAAGACAAGATTGGTCGCGACCACTATATTGTGGTTGACGACGCTGTGAAATGGCGTCTACATGTACAACGCCGAGCTTCTCCATTATTTTATCGGTACGTTCTTTTTCTTGCCCAATCTGCAATGCCTTTTTGACAGTGAAGTACTCACCGAGTTGAATGAACCGGCGGCGAAGTTGTTGCGACTGCAAGCCGCAAGGAATTTCCTGTTGGACCATGAGGTCGATGGCGGAGCCAAATTTACAGTATTTGGCGAGCCGCTGCAAGACCTGGACGAACTCTAGTCGTCTACGCTGGACTTTGTAATCTGCGCTTTAATGGGCGCGGCTGCAAAATTCATGTTGTTCAGTAGAAAAGGGCTTATCGAGCACTTGAAGCATCGCTTCATAAACGTCAAGTGTCCCCGCATTCCCTGTCCCTTTGTCGGCCTCAGTCTGCGCCTCGACGATGTTGTAGTAGACGCTGACGCCTTCCCTCCCCGCGCGTTGAGGAGGAGCGCTTTTTTGTGTTCCGGCGTGGCGGTCTTGCTGGTGGCGTCGACGTCTGCCGGTAACACACGTTGCCATTTTAGCCAAGGGATAACGGGTAAGCCGGGGCACGGCAAGACAGATGGGGGGATGCCACGTTCATGCTGAGCAGTACTCGGCCGAGCGGACGATGAGGATAGGTGCATGGTGACGCCGCAGTAGGGTCGGAGGTGAGACGCGTGGACAATGGGGTCGCAGAAGTATGAAGCAGTAATAGGCAGAGCCGAAGATAAGGAAGATGCAAGGACGACGCTGCAGTAGCTTTGGACAATGGGGTCGCAGAAGTAGCGAGCAGAAATCAGGCAAAATGCGAAAATACTGCTTGAAATAACGGCAGGAGAAGCGAAAAATACCATGACGAAAGCAGTTGGCAGCCGCAACTTACAGGTACGGTCGATGTAGTTGTATCCTCATCGCTAAACTGTTACGTCAGTGTGGCTGCCATGAACGCCATGCCGGGCACGTTAGGCACGCCGGGAGAGCGGCCGGAGAGAGAGGCACGGAGACGCAGACGGGGACCGAGGCAGGGAGAGAGTTTATTGGGAGTGCGCACGCCTTAAATAGGGCGAGCGTCGTTACGTCAGTGCCCACTGAGGCTGGGTCAGATACGTTTTTGGTGTCGAAGCCGGCGCTATACCAATTCTATTCATTCTTGTTGTGTCCATGTTTTCTATGCTTGCATTTCCATACCATGAATCCATACGAACTTGCTCAACTTTATGGTGCTTCGTATTGAGACGTACGAATGCTCTTTGCAAAATTTTTATACATTGTGATTCATAATACTGCTGTATATCTTTGAGCGAAATTGATTCGTTCATTGGAATAAGGCATTTTGGGCGATAAACCAACCGAGTTGTAAATTACGACGTGAATAACTCGCAACACTTATGATATAGCGGGAAACGGAGCAGAAACCAAAGCACATAGGGCATACACCACACCGAACCTACTGTGCGTGTACATTTCCGCCTAGTGTATTTATGTTCTACACCACTTAGTCTTCGTGTCAGTGTTGTCATGTTGCACTTGGGTTCTACACACGAAATGTACCCAGTATACATACAAATTTGTGTCCACGAAACAACAAGCCACTCGAATCTAAACAAACCTATTTTTTGTGCTTTACTGAAAAAAGGGCTTAAATGAGTAGACACTACAAATGAACTGAATATAGGAAGGATTGGTTGAGAATTGGAACGACTGCCTTCTTGCAGAAACATGCCTTCGGCAATGCCTGGAAAGAGAGAAACATCAATCAATTAAAGCCTTCAGTTATTACCACCATCAGCACCATTGTTACTCTGATAAACGGTCAGTTCAGAGCCTGTAGATGTCGTTACGTGTGATGTCTTAAACTTGATGACGACCGATTGAGATGGTAGAACAACGGCGCCCGTAGAATTTTCCGAAACGAAACCATCACTCTGTGTCGTTTACACAGCCTCGACCCATCACTGAAACTTACATTACCAGCGAACCTTCCACGACGTGACGCAAAACTGCTGTGTCGGCTGTGGGTAGGAGTAGCATTCACCAACTCCTACAGCTATCGTATTGGAATGGCCGATTCACCAATGTGCGCTAAGTGCAAGTGTGAAGAGACCATCAGTCACCTTCTGTGCCACTGTTCTCGCTTCGATAATCAACGCGAGACCCTCCAGTGTGCCTTAAATAGACTGGATGACAGGCCATTTACGGAAGCGAAGATCTTGGGAGCCTGGCCTCACAGTTCATTGGCCCAGAAAGCAGTTCGAGCGCTTTTTCGCTACCTGAGGGCAACAGACTTGAGTGCCCTACTATAGACATCCTACACCTAAGTTCTCTCTCTCCCTCTTTCACTCCCCATTCCCCTCCCCACGTGTAGGGTAGCCCACTGGACTCAGTCTGGTTAACCTCCCTGCCTTTCTGTCTTCCCCTCTCTCTCTCTCGCTCTCTGATAAACGGTAATTGATTTCTAATTCACGACGGCCACAACACGTGCTCTTGTCAAAACAAATGGTTGCGACTCAGCCATATAGGTTACATTCATTCATAGCCTTATAGCATAAACAACTTGAGATGGAAAGGCACCAAGTCAATTGACAGTTTGCTACGAACAGGCAAAGATATCACGTGCACATTATGCCATTCAGAGATTACACTTCCAGCATTTAGGTAGAGCTGCCTTGGTCACATACTGCAGACCATAGCTGTCAACTTTTACTACTATATAAGACGACCTTGAAGATTGTACTGTTTCCCAAAACAATGAAGGATTCTTGAAAGATTCTGACGCAAAACAAGCAAGCCAAGGATACTGTCCAGCTGACAAGCTGGTAGAATAGAAACAATGCAAGGAAACAACGCTTGCACCACAATTGTCACAACAGTTGTGAGCCCCTTTCAGATATGGCTTGTTGTGTCACGGAAGTATCACTGTGTTCTATGGTTTTACTCACGCAGTGAAAATTGAAAGTTATGGTTGTCGACGCATCAAAATGCCCACCCCATCTTTTTAAAAGGTTAGAATATTGCACTGTGTTCATCCAAACCTTTGCCCTTTTGTTACTGTGTGCTTTTCGAAGCAACTTGTAGCATTTTCGTGACGTAAAGGAACCTGCAACTATACTTATACCCGATACATGACTCCTGCAGGCTGTACTGTTGATTCTGTCCATTCCTTGACTTGCAATTCCACAATCAAGAAAACAATACATGTTTTTCCTGATTGCGTTGCTTCATGTGAATGCCCCTAATTCGGGAAATTCCTGAAATGAATCAAGCTTCTCCTAAGAAATTTTAATATACAGTAACTTATTAACCGGCCCAAACATTACCTTCTCCTGGATTGGATTTTGAGAGCCAATAAGGACTGAGGTTTTGCTCCAAATTTTTACGACTTTGATGGCAACAGTATGACCAAATTCTGTGCTGTTAATAAACGCAAAGAAAAAAGATTGGCTAATATGTGCAATGTTGCGTTTCCAAATTATTTTCTTCTAAAACCATAGGGAGGATCATCATCATCATCATCATCATCATCATCATCATCAGCCTGGTTACGCTCACTTCAGGGCAAAGGCCTCTTCCATACTTCTCCAACTACCCCGGCCATGTACTAACTGTGGCCATGTTGTCCCTGCAAACTTCTTAATGTCATCCCCCTGGGAAGGGAAGCGTAGCCCCCTGCTACGCTTCCCTTCCCTTGGAATCCAGTCCGTAACCCTTAATGACCATCGGTTATCTTCCCTCCTCAATATATGTCCTGCCCATGCCCATTTCTTTTTCTTGATTTCAATTAAGATGTCATTAACCCGCGTTTATTCCCTCACCCAATCTGCTCTTTTCCTATCCCTTAACGTTACACCCATCATTCTTCTTTCATAGCTCGTTGCGTCGTCCTCAATTTAAGCAGAACCCTTTTCGTAAGCCTCCAGGTTTCTGCCCCGTAGGTGAGTACTGGTAAGACAGCTGTTATACACTTTTCTCTTGAGGGATAGTGGCAACCTGCTGTTCATGATTTGAGAATGCCTGCCAAACGCACCCCAGCCATTCTTACTCTTCTGATTATTTCAGTCTCATAATCTGGATCCGTGGTCACTACCTGCCCTAAGTAGATGTATTCTCTTACCACTTCCAGTGCCTCGCTACCTATCCTAAAGTGCTGTTCTCTTCCGAGACTGTTAAACATTACTTTAGTTTTCCGGAGATTAATTTTTAGACGCACCCTTCTGCTTTGCCTCACCAGGTCAGTGAGCATGCATTGCAATTGGTCTCCTGAGTTACTTAGCAAGGCAATATCATCAGCGAATCGCAAGTTACTAAGGTATTCTCCATTAATTTTTATTCCCAATTCTTCCCAATGCAGGTCTCTGAATACCTCCTGTAAACATGCCGTGAATAGCTTTGGAGAGATCGTATTTCCCTGCCTGACGCCTTTCTTTATTGGGATTTTGTTTCTTTCGTTGCGGAGGACTACGGTGGCTGTAGAGCCGCTAGGATACCTTTCAGTATTTTTACATATGGCTCGTCTACACCCTGATTCCGTAATGCCTCCATGACTGCTTAGGTTTCGACTGAATCAAACAATTTTTCGTAATCAATGAAAGCTATATATAAGAGTTAGTTATATTCCGCACATTTCTCTATCATCTGATTGACAGTGTGAATATGGTCTATTGTTTAGTAGCCTTTACGGAATCCTGCCTGGTCCTTTGGTTGACTGAAGTCGAAGGAGTTCCTGATTCTATTTGCGATTACCTTAGTAAATACGTTGTAGGCAACGGACAGTAAGCTGATCGGTCTATAATTTTTCAAGTCTTTGGCGTCCCCTTTCCTATGGATTAGGATTATGTCACGTAACTTGGGCCAAACATTAAAAATATACAAGTGTCAAGTAGATTGACAGAACCAAGGTATTGTTGTTTGCCCTTACTTGCAAATACTCAGATATTTTTCATTCCACCTAATAGATAATTTATCTTCAATAATAAATCATCTACTGAAATACTTTAATTACATTAGAAGTGTCCAGGAGAAAACTGTAGAAGAACATGAAAAGTTCCCATACAACTTTCTGTTGTTCGAGACGTCCTATATAGAAGTGTTTTTCCGGGCATGAAAGTAGCCCGTGAATACATGCAAAGTGCGGCGAATTGCCAGACGCGCGGCAATTTTGCGTCTGTTTGCACTAAGCTCAACACAAGCTAACAGAGGCTTACTAGTGGCTAAACTTAATTATGATGGAGCCCATGCATGACAGTGCTAGTGATCAGTATTCAGTCATCTTGCACAATCATTAGGGCAACACTAGATAAATAATGGTTTATTGGTGCATGTTTCAGCTATTGCTTCAGATCACGAGGTCTGGTACTATTAGTGTTGTTCAAACAATACTCGTTTGTGCACTCAAGTCAGGTATGAAACAATATCACGCTCAAGTTGACGTGCTCATGCTGAACCAATTTGTTGCCACAGGAAAACAAATCAATGAGCTTTCGCATGCATGTGCATAAATTACTCTGCATAAACCTCGTCATTCCACCAGCATTTGCAGTCTTTGTCCATTATTATTGCGTATGCAAGATCGATATACGATAGAATGGCACAGCTTACAAAAACAAAGAGCACCACTCGACAGATGGCTGTGGCACTGGTATTGGAAGCAGGCCCCCATGACTGAGAAACTAAGCGATATTTTCATATGCGATTACACTCTTTCACATAAGCTTGTCACCGAGTTACTGACTGCTGTGGTATTGTTTGGTATCTTCAATGGTATCGTTCAACACATTCAAAAAAAGTCTTCACGAAGCACCCTCTTTCGGCATAACAGCAGACATTTTGCTCTACATGTGTTTTACCTCACAACATGCATTTTAGTATAATTATTCTAGTGATGCGTATATGCTGAAAATTAGTCTGCGCAACTAGAGAGAGTCAGTATTAGAACCAGCCTTTGACGTTAGTTTTCACACATCTCTTGATTTGTTTTTGTACTAGCTTGGAACGTATGTAATTTGGAATGACCGTTACACATTTTTGGCCAGCACTATCATCTGTAAAGATTCCGGTAACAAATACTTATCACATGCATTTTCTTCACAATTAAGGCCCATATGGGCAGAATTTAAGTGGCAATCCACTCCGAGAAATCGCTGAAGTATTGTGTCAGACCGTCAGCCTGTTAGATGTCAGAAATGAAAAAATAATGAATACGAGAAACATCTGATGCTGATTTTAAGCTATCAAAATAAGCAATTTTTTCGGCAACGACCCTTAATGGATACCCCGCGGACACTTCAAATTGCGATCGAGCACGATTGTTCGGGCTCGATCTCAAATTAATGGGCACTGTGTGACGGCAGCGTTACCTAAAACTGCAGAACGTGCGAGGTTACGGCAGCAAGCAAGCTACACCGTCCTTTCATTGTGATATAGGGGCATACGCAACCAACATGATTGATGAGGTCTTCATACACAAGCAAACTTTCAACTCCGGACAAGCAATCCTTGAATGCTGGGTATGAACATAGCGATTATGCAAGCCCAGCCAGGGCAATGCGTATTAAGCTTAAGGAAAAATAATAATGGCTAATAATTTCGCAGCTATGCAATGCATCCCCGAATACGGCTAACATAGCATTACACCACGTCGAGAGAGATTGCTAAGGGGAAGACTGACTTCACTTTATTTTGGAACACCAAGAACACAGCACAACTCAGTGCAAACTGGAATGCCAACGTCAGTAAACGAGCTGCAACATACAGCCCACAATGGACTGCTACAGAAGTCACCGACGCTGATATTGCCAACGCATCTCAACGTACTCTATATGCAATCAGCACAGCAAATGCTACACCGTTTATCAGACTCGCAATGTCGCGACTCGTGGTCAAGCAGGAATGACCTTACAGGGCGTGCTCACACAACTGAGCCCGTCACCAGCCATCGGGGTGCATTTCGCAAGCGCGACGTGCACTGAAAACGAAAAAGGACACCTAAATCATTTACCTGTATAGCAAACCATTGTTCATTCCTTCCTATTCTCAGAGTGAAATCCCAAATACAGCAGGTATACCACCTGCACACACTGTCATTTGCAGCCGCTGTCCATATTGTACTGTTGTGCCGGAGAAATGTAACCCGTCGTGTAGGAACGATGAAGGGTGGTAAGCAGCGCCACCGCTAAAACTTCAGTGTGTGTGTGTGTGTGTGTGTGTGTGTGTGTGTGTGTGTGTGTGTGTGTGTGTGTGTGTGTGTGTGTGTGTGTGTGTGCGTATTTACGATTCGCCTATAAATTATGTTTAAACGGTTCAAACAGCGTTACCTATGGTGATATTATGTACCTGCTGGTGACAGTGGACAGAGTCTCTTCTTTATATTCTTTGGGTCTTGAATTTTCGCTCTTGACATGTTTAGTTGCCCTCAACATGAAATTACGGACGGCTCTCTGTTACATATAATGCCGTCCTTTTTCACGAAACAGAACGGCCTACGTAATTTTTACGTAAGGTTAGACCATAAAATTATGGAAACTTTTCACAGTGTGGTTGAAAGATTGGTGGCAGAAAAGTAGGGAGATCCGAAACAAGGGAGGCGAGTAAAAAAAACGTTCCCAACAATGGTTCAGGAAACATCATGATCAAAATTCTGTGGTCATTTTGCCTACACATAGGTGGAACCCTAGAGAAACAAGTCATAGGCCTGCGTGGCACACGCAGCACCGTCACAGCTTAAACGGTAGGCGCGGCTACATGAGCTCCATTTTTGGCACCAATAACTACAAGGTATACGCGGCGAAGTGTCCTGGCATCATTTTCACAAGAACGATCTGAACGACTCCGGGTTCGTAGGTGATTGTCGTGCTCTCTGCACAGCGGGCTGTTGAGCCTGATGTTGCCTGCTTCTATCCGCGCGCATAGCTCTACGATTTGCTTCTTCAGCAGCGGTTTGTGCTTTGAAAGGAGGCGCCATAATGTGTACCGAAAAGTAAACGCATGTAACCAGACTACGTGATGCACATGTCACATACCTTGACTCGTGGTACGCTATGATGCTGTTGTTGATGATTATAACAATGATTTGTGGGTGTCCCCTTCCAAACGGGATAGTGTCAAATAGTCACCTAGCTTGCTTGAGTGTACATGTCCAGATGCGTGCCGCATGCAACTGCTGTATGCAACTGCTCCATGTCGGGACACATGGTGGATTATAATGTAACAGCAATGCAATGTTTGTACATATCGACGCTATACGGGGTGTGCATGTGAAATGACAACATATGATGATTTATTGACATTCTCTCTGAAACGGGACGGTAAAAAACATCACCTATGTTGACTGAATGAATCAGGTATACCATAAATGTTTTTCTCTACAGTAAGATTTATGCAACTTGTTTGTCCTTTTCTTCTTCAAACCTTCTTTAACAGCTTTGCACCGCTACCTGTGCGTCTGCTACAAGCCGTTCTACCTGGCGTAATAATATGCGACTGCAATGCAAAACGTGCAAATATCGGCGCTACGTGTCAATCATGTCAGGCCCAGTGTCCGTGGAATTTCATTTTAGGACGCGCTTATGAAGCATCTTTCGCTGCATGTAAGCACACTCTTAAACAAATTTGCACCCTTTGTGGTGTATATTTTCCACACAACAACTATTGTCATCCGTCTTGCTTGCGTTTCTTTGTTGAAAACGCTGTGCTCGCTACCGTCCTGTGGAGAATGGTCTGTCAAGCTTATAACGCGCATGCCGTTTGTTATTTGGAAGTACCGGGCTCGCAGCGTAAAAAGAAAGAAAATGCAGACAAAACAGATAACGATTATTGTTGTCTGGCAAGATACGATTGAAAGGATGTAATATTGTTAAGAGTGAACGCACTGGCGCCGCTCAGTAGTAGAATAGATTTCCACGCTTCGGGCCCGGGATGGATCGCGGTGGGAGCTGGACAGTTTTTCTCATTCCCAAAATAGCTGCTACTGACACCGGACCTCAGTGATGAACACCGTCGCAAACCCAAGCGGCTGTTGGAATGTGCACATTAGCCTACGCTGTAATAATAACAAGAGCTTGGTGGCGCGACCGACCACCCCGTTTCAAAGGGGACGCTCATGGCACCCATCCATCTATCCATACAAAACGCAAAATAGAAGTCCCGTTGCAGTGTACGCTTTTTGGATAACTAGTTTCGACAGTGGCAATACCTCCTGTCACTATTATAGTCAAGGCTAAACGTATTAGCGTCAACAGTCATCGTGTAATGGGTTCAGCAAATTTTTCACAGCTTAATTTAACCTAAATTTACCCATTTTTGCAAAGACCTCAACACAAACATCAGTAAAACTGTTTCGGTTCTACATTCATATCTAGTGCAAGTTGTGCATTTATAGTACCATACTATGGTTTTTATTTTTACGTGGCAAGCTTTAGTTGTTTTAGCTGTTTCGATGAGTATTATCCGACCATGGTTGCCCTCACTTCTCGACTTTCTTGTCAAACGTTGTCTTTGGCTTTATTTTTTTGCTCGCATTGTAATCCATTGATTGAAAAGTAATAGGCTACTGATTGGCCTCACGTAGAAGGTGCGCAACTCACCACATATCTCCACTTGAAGCAAAAACGTGTCTCTAAACTTTCCTGTAGTGTTTTGCGAAGCAGTCATGGTTACAATTGCGTGAGAAAGTATGGGACAACCTGTTTCGAATTCTAAACAGCCCACATGCGCACTGCTACACGTGTTCTGCCAGGCGAGGGCTGTGCTGTGGGCTTGCAGTGTGAGCTTGCAGCGATCGTTTTTTTTTTTTTTTTTACACAACAGTGTTTTTGGAACTTTTACTGTTCTGTGCAGGATTTGTCGATACGGTTGTCCCATACAATATGACGTAACTGGTCCCGCACTATAAATCCCTTTCCTCAGCACTTTCAAACGTTTTCTTTAGCAGCCGTCGTTGTGCACAATAGCAGCGGCAACCCTCCGTATTCTTTTCCCACTGTGTAGCACAATTTCAATACACCTGAAACGAGTTATGGACATTATATAGGCAGCGGCGGATTCCACAGCACACCCACAGTGTCCAATATGCTTTCAACTAGAGAGACCACAGTGGCGCTGCTCCTTCTCATTGTTGAAATTGAGAGTGTATGGTGCAGCACTGTATCTATGGCAGATCCGTCGCTGCATGATCGGCGAGTAGAAGAATCAAAAGGAAAAGGCCTGCAATCGAATTTCGTAAGTTTTCGCATAGTATTGAAAACGTTATCTTCAACACGATAATATTTAGCCCGCTTGTTTATCGGTATCTGTGGGTACAGCTCTGGCATTGCTTCACAGAACTGCTTTACCTAGATAATTGCGGGTTGGCATGGATAGCTAGTTATTAGGTGTAAATAAATGTCCGCTATTTCTACAATACCCCTTCATTAACATGCGCCGAAAGCACACATAAACGAGCGTTTACATTTTGCCTTCATCGAAGCCCAATGCTGCAAAAACTGAGTCACGACCGCGATCACCTCTGGAGGCATGGGGTGACAGGGTGCCGAGGAGAGTTTGAAATTGTCAGTTTCGTTTCATCTATTGTCATTGGTCCGCCTCGTATTGCACGACGATGCAAAATTACGTGGAGAGTTCCGTTATTGCAGTCACTTTGGCCAATCTTGGATTGGTCAGGTACACCTTCAATGATGTGGGGCAAGTTCGGCGTTCTCATAAAGACGGATTGGAACACCAGCGTACTACTCAGGTAATTCTAGAATGATCGGCGTCTGCGAAATGCTGGCTCTCACAATCTTCGACTTGACTCATCTGCGCTCTAGTACGTGCATTCACACCATCTGCGCTGCGCAGCTGTCTTAATAAATGCCACCTATGACTAGAGCTCTAAAATATGTGTTAGAAGCGCAAGAATACACGTGTTTTTTGCTGCTCTTGCAGACTAAGCGGCAAGGTGAAGCTTGCATGAACACCGAGGACTGCCAAAGACATCTTTGTTGTCTGCGACAGCAAAGGTCGAATACCTGCCAACCGTTGGCCGGCCTCTTCCAACTGTGTTCGGTAGAACAGCTGAGAGGTGCCGTCTACCATGAGCACTGCCGCTGCTATGGGAAACTAGGTAAGAGGAGTGCTTTAATGAGCAAATTATGTCTACATTGTGTTTCACAGTTCCTTGTTAGTGAAAGGAAGGCTGTAAGACTGCATGGCGTTTCAAATCTCGTGATACAATTAATTTCGCAGTTATGGTCACATTCTACCCCTTGTTTTCATGATATCGGTCTGAAAGAATGTGAAATTTGCCATGAGCCAAGCACCGTCACCCTCTTCTGTGCGTTTTAAAGAGCATCCTGCGGACAATCCACGCCGTATAGTTAGCCGGATTATTGCGCGAAGAGGCGGAACTCTCATCGCACGATCGCACTCCTGTTTGGATGAAGCCAAAGTTAGCTTACCGCTTCGTGACCCACATACTGTGAGAGATAGTGTAGTGCCTCCGAATTCAGCGTTAGCGCGAAAGGATTAAAGCAGAAGTCACGCGGTAGATTGGAAAGGCCCTAGTGTTTTGCTTTGAGACCCTGAAACCCAGCACGAAGGAACCAAGACGGAAGTTCCTGAAGAAATTATCTATTGACCCACAGCGGCAACACAAAACAGTACTAATTCCAGCAAGAAAACACAAGCCGTGACACTCACCTAACCCTTCATTTAATGAATTTCTTACAGATGCACCTGCAACGCAACAAAGCGCAAGCGTATTTCACTGTAGCACTGGTTTCACTGGATTATTTTTCTTGTATAGTCAAACTAACTGAGTTGTCACATTGTCCATACTTGTTTCTTCGTATTTTTCAATAGAACGCGCAGTCGTAACTTAATCGATGAGGTAGCCTGCAGTAAAACCTGAGCTACCAAAGTGAGGCAACAACACAATGGCTCATGCATCGCTAACGGGAACTACGAAGCAGTAGGGCATATGATCGATTGGCGATAGAACCGAAATTTCATCCTCTTTGTGTGTTTAACGTTCTGACATCATTCAGTTGGTTTTGCAGTGCATTTACAGCTGTCGGCGGCACAGATATGTTTTGTGGGCTTTAGGAGATGTCGCTTCTCGAGTCGGGGGGGGGGGGGGGGGGGGGAGCGCCAAAGAGGGTACGAAATTGCTTCCATATACGGTCGACCATTCAAAGAATTTCCCCCTTCATCAATGTTACTCATGTCTTACGGAAGAAAATCTCACGGCACCGAGGCTTCGTATATGTAGCGAATAGGAGACCTGGGGTGCTATGCAGGATGCGCCGAGTTTGGCGAAACTCGAGATCTTCACGAGCTCTGGCGACACCCCAAGATGAAAGCACAAATGGTACCGAGACACAGTTTATCTTTCGAGAAGCCTCCAGTTTCATTGGTTTATCTAGATTCACTCTGGGTGGCTATCATTCCTTGGGCGTTGCCTTCTGGGCGGTCGACAAACTGGGGCTCACGTGATCATACCGTCGGTGCATGGTCGCGCCTTCTTTCACTTGTTTGTCGTTCCACCAAGTGCATTACACGCACAAGTGAGTTATAAAACAAATGCATTTATTACAATATTATTAGTTAGTTTAACGTGGTTTAAAAGCATTTTAAAGCTTACAAGGTGTACACTGAATATGTATTCGACTAATTTGTAATTTAGTACGCTTCACATTATACCACGAGGGAACGCTGTGGTGGCGTCATCACATACATTCATCGGGCGAGCATGGCGGCTAAACATCGAAGAGGCCCAGTGTAAACAAACTCGTACAACGAGCTTGCAGTGCGCGACGTAGTGATCATGCTCGACGATGACCACTATTTCTTGGATAGTTCTGTTCCTCCGTGAGCAATCTTTCCGTGCCCCCCGAAAGACTGCGAATAGCTTAGGCGATTTTACAGATCGCAACGCGTACTTACTGTTCACGGCACAATCCTGAACAAACAACTTATCCGGTGCTGCTTCTGTGAGTGCGCTGAGTTCCTCCACTCTGCGTGACTGCGAGTGTCACGAATATTGCATAGTGTGTGCAAAAGGAAGACAGCCGATATAGCTACGATGCGACAAGGAGGTGATGCCGACGATGGATCTCGCACCCAACACAGTGACGGAGGCATCGACAAACAGCAGATAAGTATATTTCTACTGTTTCATATTTAGCATAATAATAGTGCACGGATTAAGTCACTTTCGTAGTAACGAACTGAATATCCTCCAGTTTAAAAAAGGCATTGAGAGCCAATGAGTGTTCGTGCTTTTACATGTACGTGGGCCCGCGAAAATATGGAAAAGATAAAGGTAACCTTCACTAACTTAGTGATATAACAGAAGTTCATCAGTGACATTCAGCCCGCAGAATCTATGGAAGAGTATCTTTATCCAGGTGAAATATCAATCGCAGGTACTGATATAAAGCAGGAAACTTATACAAAAATTTCATGGGTTGAACAGCACATGGGAGGCATTACCGAATCGTGATCGCCACGTTACCGATATCCTTGAAAAATGTTTAGAATCGTTGCATTCTACCGGTTATGCAATATGGGACATAAACCTGGAGGTAAACAAGGAAACTTGAGAAGTCGAGGACTGTGCAGAAAGCGAAGTAACAAAAATTGTTGGAGATAGCATTAAGGCAGGAAGACAGTGGCGTAGTAAACCGTAGCAACTGATATGCTAGTTGAGATTAAGAAAAAAAAATGGAATCGGTGGGCAGGCCATGCACATCTTCAATCACTTGTTGCCAATTTATAACAGGTGATTACATAAGCGTGACAGAATGGATGTCAAGGAGAGAGAACTGCAGCCGAGGATGGTAGAAAATTGCGTAATGGGACAAAAATATGATGTTTGTAGGCATAGGATGCAATCAGCTCGCATAAGACGGGATTGTAGGGAGCGCCATTGATTTTGAAGTGAACAAAAATAGGTTTGTGGTGCTGACAGTAGAGACTCGTGAAGGTTCGAGGACACGTCAGCTGTTGGCACACTAATAAACATTACAATTGGCTCTGAAAAATACAACCCGTTATGAAAAATAAAGCAATGTTGTCCCGACAAATTGTTTTATTATGCATACACTAAAGGCTTCCACAGTCAAGGGCAGTTAGTACCAATAGTGCAATGAGCATTTTTATTTGTAAATAATGGTTTATATGCGGTTGATTCATTCCAACAATCCACTTTTTTTGCAGCAAAACATTCTGCTGCTGGAGGCACTCAACCGCCTGGTGGCAGTAGGCGAGCGCCAGGCACATGCTCTTGAGAGTGTGGCAAGGTCCAGAGGGCTGCTCTGCAACAGTAGGATCAGTGCACTCACTGCTTTCCAGTCGACCCCCCAGAACACACCTTATAAAGGAGCTTTCAGTTTATTATTTTGTTTATTATTCAAGAGCATAAATAAAATTATTGCAGTAAACATTGTGCTGTGCATATTGGGACACTTGTAACATGCACTTGATGTCTCTTCAATATGGGCAAACACATAAGACAACCTGGACCGTGTAAATGAAAAAGACACTAAAGCAGCATATACGTCATTGTGCTGTTTGTTCTTTCTATGTGCAAGAATACAGTGGGTATTGATTAGCCACAAGATGAACCGTGTGTGTATTTCACAATGAGAAGACAGGAAACGGCATGACCTTAATAATGCTATCACCTATAGACTGTGCACATGAATGCAACACTCCCCGATTTAAACGTGCCATTACATGCACATTCGATACCACATATTCTTTAACAATGTCCTATATTTGCATGTACTAATTTTCACAGAGCTTAAGTGCATGCATAGCTCACTTGTGATGTATCCATTTCATAGGCCAAATAATTGTACACTTTGTCCTTTTGTGTTGTATGAAAAGCGGCATCCTCTAGTCGGATACAACTTCACAAGACAGGAGAGGCCCCGCTCAGATGACCAAAGCGCAGCAGCCGATTGCCTCCACGTCTAAAGAAATAGTCCGTCTCCAATGAGCGGGTATTAGTGCGTCCAGCGGCATGACGTCAGTGTAGGGTGTGTGCCCATTGGTGCAGGCTTGTGTTCACCTGCCGTTGAAGTGCAGATTCTGCGGCCTTCTAAAGTTGTGTTCGACTATAGAATCACGTAATGCCTTGCACTGGTTGCATAGACTTTAGCAACTTGATAGCACACAATGATCAGGAACAGAAATCTATAAAGGCACCCAAGCAAAGCTGGCTGGCCACACTTCCTATGAGGGGCTGTAAACAGTTCTCACCAAATATTCCCATGACATCCTTGAAAAAGAGGTCGTGTTGGGCACTTTAGAATCAAAAACAGATTACAGTGAATGTTGTGGACCACGTGAAAACAAACTGAGCTTGGTTAGCTGCACAGCATGTAATGAAAGCTTGTGCTTCACATAGGAAACAAAGTGCTCTGTCCAGTACAACTGTCGAGTTTGCTGAGGCACCTATTATGTCATTAGTGTCAACATACAAATTTTCAAAGGCCATTCATTTCACCATTATTTTTGTATGATGGTTCTTTTAACCAGTGCTTGTGTTACATGAGCAGGTGGATTTGAAAGCAAAGCTTTGTTTGCAAACCTTCAGACTTCCATAATTGTGTGGCAACGCACTGGCATGGTGTCGAATAGCTCACACTTCCTCGGTCCTGCACCAAAGAGGCCCAATGCTCTATTTGAAGTTGGATCGCACAACAATTCGACGGCACACAAAGAAGAGTAACACATACAGCAGTGCGTTCTGCTGTGTGTATTTCTCTTCCTCAGTCCTGCACCAAAGAGGCCCAATGCCTACTTGAAGTTGCACCGCGCAACAATTCGTTGGCACACAAAGAAGAGTAACACACACAGCAGAGCGTTCGGCTGTGTGTATTTCTCTTCTTTGTGTCCCGTGGAATTGTGGTGCAATTCACCTTCAAGCTTCTATACCGATACAACGAGTCTTCGACCTCACCAATGATCTAGTTATTAAGCCACAATGGCGCACATCTTTGAAATGTCCCAACACGAATTAGCTTTCCAACAAATCGCCACAAGCATAAAATTTTGCTGCACAGGTGTATGCACGTGCCATATTCTGTACCACTCAATTCGCAGGAATCAAAGGGGCAAGCATTAACCAGCCTTACTGCTGCCGTTACCATCATCATCATGACACCAATAGAAAGACAGTGCTGCGTTTCAGTAAAGGGAGTGCCGGAGGGAAAGGCGTGACAGCGAGGCTTGAGGCTCACAATAAAAATAGCATTTACAAGACATGTTCAATGCCAAAATATGCTGCATATTGCTCATCCTACTTTCACATTGCGGCAAGCTTTTACACGTTTGAGCATGTCACAGTTTGTGTAATCATTGCTCTAAAGCTGTACAAAAGGTCTATTCGCTCTGAAATCTTTATTTTTATCATGGCGGGTTAAAGACCCACTTTTCATTGGCATCTGCACATTTCTCCCGATATGTAATTTTGCCTTGGTGGTTCACAACATCTTCACGCACACCGAGTTCTGCAGAGCATTGGATCTGCATTGTTCTACTGCTGAAGAATTAGAGCCCTATTATGAGACGAAAATATACGATTTGTCCATACAGCATAACGCTGCCCCCCCCCCCCCCCCCAAAAGAAATACACTGAACCACTGGCACATGCACCAACAGTGAACACAGCAAACACTCTGAAGTATTTTCTTCATGCAAGCCAGCAAACTAAGATTCTCAATGCATTTTCATTTTGCCATAAATGCATAGGCACAACCGGCTTGGCGCGACATCCGCATCTCGCACTGCAACAAATTGTGCAATGCCTTGCTGTTTCATAGTGTGGCCGATAGATGACGCATGACCAAAATTCAGCATTATGCATACTAAGTAACTTGTACTAAGTACTAAGTAATCTCATAAAAAAACCCAAGTTCTTTATGAGATTAGCATTCACAGGGTATTTCACATAATTTGTGATATCCATTTATCTATTTATACTTCATTAACCTCTTTCCCCAAAAAAGTGAGCCATTTGGAAGGCACCCTGAGACAAGTAGAACAATCGGTAAAAAGTCAGCAACCAGCGAAAAAGTCAGTATCATAGGCTGCCGCATGTGTGACATCGGAAACACAAAATTTAAGTCGGCTACAGAGAAGTGCCAAATTTGGCAATAAGGTGCGTCTAGACATTGCTTCAATGCTAATCACAGTAACGCTGACATTGAAGGGACCTTAATTCCTACGTACGTTGCGTTGACACACCCGACTACGTTCGTAATGTTTCCGCGAAGAAGCGTTTTTTTATAAATGCCCGCTCAGCCGCAGTCTTCGGGAAAGGCAGCCACCGCTTCCGCACTGCCGCATCCATAAGCGCATCAGACATCTCTGACACAGAGGCTCACAATAGTTTGATGACGTCCAATGTAACGCTCGGCGCCGACGCTTCCCTGAAAACTCCCAGTCCCGTAGAAACGGAGGGCGCAGAGGACTTGCTCTTCAACGGTGAGCGAATGAAGCCCGCCACGCTGTCTCCACAGACGAGTCTTCGCCTAGCTCGTCACACAGCCAGCGCACTGATGTCTTCGACAGGCCAAAATGACGCTGAAACTCCACGGCGGTCATGTACGCGAACGGGTCCAGACGGTCATACTGACGCTTGCTGCCGCTGGCTGCAATAACACAGGCTGCTGCTGCCGCCGCCATGTTCCCGAGTTGAACTCGGAGGGGGTTTCGAGATGTACGAGTTTAGCACGAGTTCGCCTGTCAATCAAAGCCCGAGGTCACGCCCCGCGCGAGGCATGTAACTCTTGTGCGCGCACCCACCACGGTTGGGCCACGCCCAACTTATCTTTCGGCAACAGCGACGCGGTGCCGAGCTGAGAGGCATCAACAATATTCACCACCGACATAAAACACGCACAACACACTGTCATCGGTGATATACTGCGCACTACTATCAAAAACAAAGCGTTGACTGTCGCTGGCTTCTCGGGCTGAGATAGCCCCACAGCACGGTTTCATTGCCTGCATTGTGGCGACGTAGCGCACAGTAAATAATCACCGGCACGCCACTGTAGCTGCTTGCAAAGCGTCGATGCGCCGAGGGTGACGACGATGCTGAGGAGTGCGTATCGCAGCAGTCGTTTGAGATGGCTGCTCTGTCATCGGTGATATATCGGAGCCACAACGTCGTAAACACGATCAGCGTCCGAGAATCGCTCGCTCTTCTAGACCCAGTGCAATGGCATTTCTTCATCACAATCACTGCGCACTCAACAGTTCCGCCACCTTCCTCAGTTCGAAGTCTCATTTCATAGCCGCACACAAGAGCCCTCACCTGCCAAAATGCGATTGCTGCGGTGTCGTTACGATATCCTTGTGCGATCGCTGCTGGCTGCAGCATAAGTAATCCGCAAGCACCTTGGTGCGCACAAAACACTCAAATACTGCGTACATGCGCTCAGAGGCACTTTCACTGGGCAAGCGATGACAAGCGATGAATTGTGTCGATGGGAAGCACGCACTTCTTCGCAATGCATCGCCGAGCCTTCGCGCACAAAGATAAACTGGTACATTTTCACTAAACTGCGTCACTACGGGCACTACGGACCACCATTTTGCATCGACAGCCGCTGCTCCCGTATTTATGACTAGTGTTCGCTTTTAGTTGGTAAAGCGGGGCCCTTAAGGCGCCTGCGATGAACAGCCGTACCACGGCGCTGCGTTTCTATTCCCCTAATAGAGAAAGAGTGGTGATCACTGATATTATTGAGAATAGCACTGTAGCGCCCCTAGGCGACTTCTCACCGTATGAACTGCCTCGTGCGTGCGACCCGCTTCAATGTATCCGCTTCTAAGCTTTCGCCTCACTGTCGCCACTCGCGGCAAGAAGTGCAAAATTTAATAATTTGCTCGATCTCCGTTTGTCATCAGAAATTTCTAGCATTCAAAACGAAAAACAGACACTTGAAGAAATAAAAATGTTCGTTATTTTATTTGTTGTATTTTAACGTATTCGTTTGAGCGAAAGCGTAGGTGCAAGAATGCGCCGCATGTACCCTGTTCGCATTCGATCGAGGATATAAAGATAGTTGCCGAAAGAGGAGGCACGCCCTTGACGCGCCTGCGAAAGGCGTGGCAAGCGGCTCACGGCAAGTCTGCAGACATACAGCGGGACAGTCACGGTATCGCTAAGTTGCGATAATCCGTTGATAACAATACGCGGCGCTGGCGAGTTTCGTTGTGCAGCCGTCTGCGCTTGAAACGTGGAAGCAGCGTGCCGCGCAGGGTGCGCTCATGTTGTCATACGCGGCTTTTTGTCTACATATTTTTTGCCTGCAGCCTTTGCGCGTTTCACGCTATCTCCGTTCACTGACTGCCGTCGAGCAAACTCGGGTAAAACTCGGGTGAACGAGAAACTCGGCGCATCCTGCATAGCACCCCTGGTTACACAAGCAGCCAGTTAACACTTATTTCTGGAACAATTCAAGAGTGAATGAAGAGATCGGTGGCGCATGTGTACATTAGATGAGTTCGGGACAAATCAATACTTGAGGCGAAGAAATCTTTGCATAAAGATTGCTGCTTGGTTCACTGCGACTTTTCGGAAAACAAGAAGGTTGCAGAAAATTCAAAGGTTGATACACGCACTGGGTCATAACTATAAAATAAACATGTCACTTCACTCTCCTCAATGACGGCACAAGGCAGATTCTGCCCACGCGGTGCGACATAAGAAATATTCCGAAGCGGATTGAGGGAGTCGCCGCAGTAAGAGGACAAGTCCCATGCTTGAGTAAGAGCGCGGCTAATAATTTTACGAACAAATGTTTGCTCCAAGTGCTCACAAAAGCAAGCTATTTCACTTGTGAATTGTTTATTTTTGTCACTGAGCGCGGGGAAAATGCTCACACCGGCATTGCAAGCGTTGTAAACCCCCAAGCGTACCTTTAAATTCCAGGTGATGCCACTAAATATAAGAAGCGCATGTAAACAATACGAGAGACGTTCAACACAAAACTGCTCAGTGTGAATTGTTCTGAGCATCAAAGATATGGTGTGGAATAGTTCATTGAAGTTAATACCAAAACGTGGAAGCTAGTCTGACGCTGCCACTTGAGACATTTATGGAAGCGGAGGTGTATAAACCACCTGCAACACGAACTACAAGACTGGGGAACCGTACAGTCTGTTGCAAAGGCACCTGGAGAATGAAAGGTCGATTTTATCTAAGAAAGTGCTAAAATTATACCTTCAAATTCGCCTTTTCGCGATGCACGGCGCAGTGTCGTGTTGGCGCCCTCTGGCACGGCCGGATGGTCAGTGCGCTCCCCTAGTGATCGAGTTGCTACTTTCCGTTCGACTGAGGAGGCCGTCCAGCAAGTCCTCAAAGCCTGTGTAAATGCCTGACCATAATACCTTAGCGCTCATGCAGTTTCCTTGATCCTTGCAGTGAACCATGCTGAATATGCGTCGCCTAGAACTTTGCCTTTTGTTAATACGCGTGCTGTGTACCATCCTGGATCATTTTTGAGTCGTAAAGGAAAGGAACGTGCGACAACGATCACGCACGCATCCAGTATGTCGCAGGGGCGCAACCGCTTAGTCGCTAAAGAAACAATGCAAGATCTTTTTTTGGTATTGCTTGAGTTCATGTCAGCGCACATAAAACTTTTTTTCCCACAACCGAATTTGCCCCTTTTTATGTGTTGAAGAGACTATAATTAACTAAGTTACCAAACTTGAGCGCTCGTGGTGAATTCTGTGTGCGCACGAGGGCAAATATATTTACTTAAATTTCAACGATAATAGCCACCTGGCGCAGGATAAGCTTGGACCACTGGCGCCTTTATGCGGCGGCGCCTCAAATGGGATGGCATATGAGGGCTGGGCCGGGCTTTGAGGGCGCTGCCACGAGCTACGTTGCTTGAAAATGTTCCGTCACTTCTTTTTTTTTTGCGCCACAGGAATACCGCAGGAAACGAAATCCTAATAAATATGACACGTTTATTGGGTGCGCGAACAGTTACTCAAACACGACTGAATCGGGTGATGCCATTCAGTTAAACTGGTTTTCATCCCGGCCTCACCAGATGAACGGCAGAATGGCTGGATATGCGCGGTCTGTGTACGCAACGGTACGGAAAGTGATCAGCAATTGAAGCACAATACTTTGAGAAGATGGCCGTCGCCACCTTTTACGTCAACTGCAAATGGTGGGGACGCCGAGCTGATGCATCGTCGTAGACGGCGAAAGTAAGGCTTTCTGCCAAAATGTGACTGCGTTTGGTACCTCAATGATCACTTAGCGTTTTACAGGTTGCGAAAAAAAAGAAGGAAATTAAGGAGCTATTCCACCCATTGAGGGTGATTGATCTGGCAAGCTGTAATGGTGGTATAAATTATGTTGCCAAAACGTTTCTCTGGTATGCAAGTCATCAGGCATACAAATCATGTGTGGCCTTCCCTGAGCAAAGGGTGAAGCGAAATGGTACCAATATTCTCCTTGATCGTCTTGTCAGGCGCACGCTACGTCACGCACTACGTCATACATAGACAGGGCTACCGCCAAAGGCCTTTTACGAAACTGCTCTAAAGACACAGGTGTTGTTGAAGCAGCTGCAACGGAGCGCCGTTTAAACGCAGGTGGCCGTGAAACGGAGCCTCGACAGAATCGGCGATATGCATTGACCGGGGTGCAGTCCAAAGGGGTGAACGAAGCAAAACATGTTTCTTTGTAATTCCCGGTTTATTTATTTTATTTTATTTATTTCACAATAACCCTAAAGGCCCTCTAGGGATGGTATTACATAGGGTAAATGTTACATTAGTGAGGCAAAGAACAGTGCGTAAATGCAAATACAATAGAAAAATAAAACTGGGACAAGATTACTTACAGTGCATCAACATATAAACCGTATATTTTTTAGTTAATTAGCAGAATGCAACTTAGAAAGACTAGAGTTTTATTCTAGCGGATAAAAATGGGGCTATCCGTTTCTCTCCACTAGAAACCCAAGTATCTACAGCATACGGGCATTCAACAATACTTACATCACTCTCAACTACATAATTATGAAAAGTAAATGAAATTCGGCGTAGTGTTAGAGTCGTATCAGTGCCTAATTGTTATATAATTTGTTTTGTGATAGTTTTAATAAAAGAAGAATGACGACGGTTTTCTGTAACCGTACTTCCTCCGTGGATGTCCATGAAGTAGACGAGAATTCTGTAACGTTTACAACGGCACTGTGAACTAACTGTTTAAGACAGGTAAATGAAACTCGGCGTAATGGTAGAGTTGTCTTAGCGGCCAATTTAGGTGTAATTGTTACCAAGATACCTACATTAGATTTAGAGCTAGACAGCATTAACGAGAAAGTTGGCCTAGGCGCAAAGAAATTTGTGCTCGCCGCCACGGTTTTTCCGAAGGGTAGCCACAGACAGCTTCGCTGTAAAAAGTGGTGGTTTCCGCGCACTCTTAGTATAGAGTTTCAATAGCTGAGCACTGTGCATTTACGACGTTGCTTTCATTTTGCCTAACTGCAAAATAATTAAAGGAACCGCTAAGACGCAAAAGCAGCGTGTTTCATGCGAATTACATGTCTTCGCCTCAGCAGGTGTAACGGCGCCGGACCTTAGGCGCCGAAGGCGAACGTATAGATTTATAGTCGGCATTTTGCGGCCCTCTCAGTGGCAAGGCTTTATATGCGTAGCTTTGCGAACCTCGGCATGTTTTGTGAGTGTGAGAGCTGCGTGAGAGTGGCTATTCTGTGGATAAATAGGCCCGTCGATCGGGTTTGCACCACCTTGCCCCACCACCAGAGGGTGCGTGTCCGCGGCAGCGGTAGTAACATCGATATGGTCTCTCTACAATGCCTGAGGAAAGCCTTGGGTGTCACTTTGTGCGGACATCCGATAAACACATACTCATGTTTTTACTCTCTATGCACTCGCGCAAAGCTTCGCTGTTAATACGTAGATTGCAACTCCACAGACAGTGGCCATAAAGGGCCAGGAAATAGCTCGGGTAACAAAATACAAATACCTTGGTATATGGATAAACGAAGGCAATGGATATATGGAAACAGAGGAAAAACAATAACAGTGAAGCGGAAGACGAATGCAGCGATAATGAACCACAGAGCGCTATCGGGATACAATAGGTACGAGGTGCTCCGAGGTATGTGGAAAGGTGTAATGGTTCTAGCACTTACTTTTGTAAATGCAGTTGTTTGGTTTAAATCAGGGCTGCAATCAGACTCGATTTGAACCAAAGGTCAGTGGATAGCCTCGCATTGGGCGCTCACGGGAAGACTACAAATGAAGCTGTGCAAGTTGATATGGGCGGGACTAGTTTGGAAGTGAGGGAAGCTCGCAGTAAAACTGAGTATGAAGAACGACTGAGGACTATGGAGGAATGTAAATGGGCTGGGAGAGTGCTGAGGTATCTGTACAGGAAAAAGATTGATTTACAGTGGAGGAAAAGAACTAAAAAGCGTACCAGCAAGTGTGCGGCCTGTAGGGTGGGCAACACAGCAACAAAGAACGTCAAGCGGAAAGTCAGAGAGGCTGAAATAATCTCATGGGTGGCGGCAATGGAAAAGAAACCTGCCATGAGTCACTACATACGAGGAAAAAACAAAATCAGGAAAGAAACAATTTATGCTAATTTAAAGGGGAGCTCATTACTTTTCGAAGCGAGATCGGGATGCCTTAGAACACGCACCTATAAAGCGAGATAAAAGAAGGAGGAAGAAGCATCTGCTTGCTGCGGTAAAGCTGGGAAACTATGCAGCACGTTTTGTTAGAATGTGAAGACGCCTACCCAACGGTCGATTTAGGCACTGGCCTCCTTGAAGCCCTTGGGTTCAGCGAAAGCAGTGGAAAAGTAAACATGTCCGCATTAGCGATTAGTAAGAGGTGATTGGAGGATTGGTGGAAGAAAAGTTGGGAAACGACAAAAAACGGAGACGTACAAAAGAACAGTTCGCAATTGCGGATTAGAAAATTTGGTTGTGGGAGCTCATAGTGTTTTCTTTTTTTATTGTTTCACCTAGGTAGGACATTAGGCAGTATAATAGCAAGAGCTTTGTGGCGCAATCCATCACCCCCTTCCAAAGGGAACGTCCGTCCGTCCGTCCGTCCGTCCGTCCGTCCGTCCATCCATCCATCCATCCATCCATCCATCCATCCATCCATCCATCCATCCATCCATCCATCCATCCATTCATCCATCCATCCATCCATCCATCCATCCATCCTCCGCAGTGGTGGCACCGGCCATACGGGGCAATGAAACAGACGGACCATGTAGCTCGCCTCCTCTAATAGAGTTAGCCTCAAGGTTTTTCCCGGTAAAGGTTGGGATTGCACCAACTGCAGTTGCCGAAAAGTCGCAACTGTGTCGGCCGTCTCTATATAGCCCGGGCGTCACAGCTGCGCCAATCCGTGCGGCGATCGATGTGATGCCTCATTATAACGCGAAATGAAAAGACGTTTCGAGCTCCGCTCTGATTCCGCATTATGGAGTGTCGTAGTCATCGATGATTTTTAGATACATCGCACTTCGCAACTCAGCTTCCGTCTGGTACTAGTCTCTCTTTGTTATGCATCGACGGCGAACACACGCGGCGCGGCGCGTTCAAATTCGCCATCAACGCCGGCCTTACACACGCAAGTTTTAGAATTAGATTAAACGCGATTCCCTTCATATATATCTTCAGTGTTCTTGCACGTGCGCATTCACATGATCAGCGTTCCTCTTTTTTCGTCCCCCTCTCCCAGTGGCTATACAATCAGCCACCTTTGACTTCAATAAGCAGTTGCAAGTAGCGCCTTGTGCTGTCTTTGTTCCATCCTAGTTTGTCGACACTATTGGCACTTCATCTAATAAAAGCTATGCACCAACTAGCTCCACAACGTGTTTTACTGTTGTACTTCATATACTACCTGATGCCACGGATGTGACCAGCCTTGTACGAGCAGCGACCTTTCTCAAGAGCAGAGACAAGAAAATAAGTTTAGCGGTACGTCTCCCCGTGAAAACTGCATTGCGAAAATACAGGAAGCGCCGTGTGGGCCTTCATCCCGGCGTATGTTTTACATGTCAGTATTCTCACTGCTGCCATTGGTGGCGTTGTTTGCTAGCGCGCCTCTGGAGTCTTACGGCGGCCGTCCGGTGCCTATAATGGATACAGGATGGCGTAAGTTGTGAGCAATGCACTTCGTAGGGTGCAGAGAAAAACATAAGAATTTTGAAAAATTTTGTGGCAAAGTTGAAAGTTGGCAAAGTTGAAAAATGTTTTTTAAAGTGAAGCTAGTGTCCTCTAGTTGGTCGGCATTTTTCGTGTCCGTGTCCCGCAGCAAAAATATGGAGCGACCGCAGCGGCCGTTCGCAGTCAGGAACAATGGCTATAGTAACGCGGTAAAGCATAGGCTTCAAGCACTCAGCAAACTGAAGCGAACAGTGCATGTATTCTTTGGGATCACGTTTACACCATACGGAACAGCAGGCTTCTCAAAAAGCAAGAAGCGCAAAACAATCATCCGAACCACAAAATCGATGAAAATGTGCTTTTAATAACAATGCGAAGCACGTAGTGCTCCCCGCATACGTTTCCCGGTGAAAATTACTGTTACGCAGGTGGTAGCGCAGTCTGCAGCTTGCGACGTGGGGAGTGTTGTTCCTGGCCTTTCGTAGACAAAGGAGCCAGCCTAGAAACTGATGTCAGTGTTTTTGCAGCACCGCTATGGCCGGCGGTGTGCAGTGAAGATTACCTTTACTCCAATTACTCTAGGTTATCATTACTATAATTACTCTAATGCAATAAAGCATTGCATACCCATCTGAGTGGTGGTTTTCACAGATTCCCTATATATATATATACACTTTCGCAAGACCAAGATGGCGTGTCAATACTTTTTTTTGCTAATAAGTGCTAACATTGTCCATGGTATATATTTAGAATAAATGCTAAGGACCCGCAGTCTTTCGGTAGTATTCTCACAGTTGCAGCCACAATTTTTCTTGGGAGAAAGCCGAAATATTGTGTCTGGAAAACCCGCCAAAACGCTACTTATTGACTGGGTGCTTCTATATCTTTCTTCCGTAGAAATTTTTTTGTCCAGCTAAAGTAAGGTTGATTTAGTTCATTTCGGCACTCAAGAAGCGAAATATAATTTTTTCATCAATAATAACAACGGCACCTCCCATGACTGGCCCTATTTTTCTGAACAACAGGTAGTTACAACGATATGCACATCTGCACGTAAATCTGTCAAGCAGCATTATTTCAACATGATCGCTTTTAGATAATCGATGAATGCAATTTCCGTAGAGTTTGCTGAAAAGTACATTTTTATGGTTACATAATCACTCTAGATTTCATATTTTTTTAAGTTGTAACAAATAATCGCTGGGACATTTTCTACAAATGAGGAGCCTATGACGCTAGAGGGGCAGCGGATACTAGCTACATTTTGTCCATTGTACGAAGTTGGAACGGAAGACCATCTGACATATTTCTTTTAATGCAAGTTTGCAGGAACGGGCTGCTCCTGTCGATCGTTATGGACGCTGCTGCGCAGCCCACGTCTACCAAAGGACGACGATGCAGGATATTTGGCGAGGAAAATTAAGAGCAACTTTAATCAAATCAATCGAGCCTCTTATGTGTCCTAGCCTATAATTCTTGAGGGCTAGTTTATTACTTTCACTGACGGGAGATGACCTCATTTTGCCTTTTTGAGCAAGACGGGAAGGGCGAAACAGTCACCTTGTTTACCTCTTCCGAATGCTTCTACTACTATCTACTCAAGAGGCCTTGTTCGTTCATCCTGACATATGGAAGTTGTTGGTCTCGCAAGCAGTGATCGATGAAATAAAACTACGTAGCATGGTCTCTGCTATTTTCTTTTTGTCTATTTTTTTCATATACGCATGTATATCATTCCGGGCAAAAGAACAATAATGGTGCACATTCCTCAATAATTTTCAACAAAAATTGCTATTATTCGAAGGATTGATTCCACTTTCTTTCACATATTTCAACACCAAATAAGATCTTTTGCAGCAACAGAAATTGTAATTCTACGCTACGAGAAATGGGGAAAGATAGCCATATTGTAATGCTTACTAATATCTTAAGACCCTTAACTGGTTATGCTACTCGTCGTAAACACTCCCTACCAGTAACCCCGTTAACACGGCATAACAAGTGCTTTAAATACCCTTATTTTACAAGAACAATAGTCGATTGGAATAAACTTCCTGTTGAAGTCGTTACACTAAATTTTTATCCCGTTTTCAGGCGCACGTGCATTCATGACTCAAGCGCACATAGTTTATTTGCTGCTTTTTTTCATGCATTCTGTCCTTTTGCGAAGTCGAATTCAAGCGTCGGCATGATTGCTTGAAGTGTATGTTTGTATGAATGTACTTGTATGTTCTGACCCTGCTAATATCTTGTAAAACATCGCAGTATCTGTAAATAAAATCAAATAAACAAATAAATTGTAATTAGGTACACATTACACAGTATGATTAAAACCACAATGTGTCCATTAGGAGAATATTTATAGATAGTTCGGGTTCGTGCATTTTTTCGTCAAAGAAACGTTTCATCGCATACAACTGATTACTTTTGAGGGAGTGTGCAAAAGAGTTCACCCGTCACCCCTGTTTAATATAGACGAAAGACGTGTACAACAGGTGGTGTCGAAATCCCCGCCACAGCAACGGCTGCCAGCAAGCCGCAGAATCAAGTTTAAGAGGTCATGCGTTCGCTGACTGCAGGCGCCGCAAGCAACTGCAGCAGCGGAAACACGTCACACAAGAGACGTTCGTGTGCCCTACAATAAATCAACAGCGCGACAGCGAAACGACACACAAGGGAGTTAGAAAAGCTTGCCACGATTGCACGTATGTTTATCGCATGTAATTGCATCGTGCGACTTATGGACAAAATAAAAAACAATTAGGGGGGACCATCAACTGATAATTTGGAAGACTAATCATTATACATATGAAGGAAATGTAGGATCTTGTCATGTGTTAGGCGGCTGGTCACTTTTGCCGCCTTGTTTCGGTTCCCTCAGCTGTGGCAGTTTCGTATCGCCTCTTCTAATGTGAGAAGGTGGCGGGATGAAAATTAGCAAGCCAATATTCGCCACCGTTGATGTTCCGCTGAGGCGCGCTATATAAAGCTCAAGTATGTGTGGAAATCCTAGATCACGCTCGTATGTCCTGCAGCTGTTTAGAAGTGAGGATCCTGGCGATTCGTTTAATCGTTGCGGTAAGTAAAAGTTACGCCTTGAAAATTTTATTGTCATGCAAAATGTGACCTAGCCTTTGTCAATGCTTCAAGCCAGTCGACTTGAAGTGTGACCGACGTGGCTCCAGATTGACAAAAACTGGCCAGCCCTTTCCCTGTGCTTGTGAGTGTGACAGTAGGCAACACTAAAAGTTAGCATGAACTAAAGAAAAGCATCCCTAAACCGGCAATCACGAAAGTCGACTTCGTAATAGGCGACGGTCAGATGTAGCGTGAACACAAGTGAGGGTGGTTTAAGAGCAGGGAGACTTGTCAGGGCTAGCTGTCTGACGTCTTGCTTCCTCTTAGCATTTTATTTTTCATTCTCAATTGAACGATCAGTGTTCGATGGAGACTGAAGAAGAAGCAAAGTGACTAATAACAACTCATAAACAGGAGAAATAAAAAACGTTCTATCCTTCTTTCTTCATTGTGCGGCACACGTTCGCAAAGAATACAAGAACCCTTTCTGTGTAAATCGCCAGAAGTGTTTGTTACAATATGCTATGTTTTATTTCGCTCATAGGCAGCTGTATCAGAAGAAGTTCTACGAGCTGTCGCAGCTGTTCTTTCTTCACAAGAAAAAACTTGTCTGCCTCCCTTTTGGCAAGAAATTTACATTGAACAAAATATTGCAAGTTCTCAGGATGATACAGTGCCTCTCCTACATGGTGGGCATAGATATCGGGGTATTTACTGCAGAAAAGCAGCATTGGCACAAAAACATTATTTGCCCCTGATATTCCCTTGGCTGCGCAATATAACTATGATGTACTAAGTCTTAACCACTGACATCATGTCACTGTTTCAGACATTTTCTAATGTTTCACACTTCTTATTGAGAAACTTCAAACCAGATTTGCTTTCGTGTGCTCCATGGTGCCTGAAGGCATCGTCATTGAATTTTATGTGCCGTGTTGATGCTCTCAAAGCTGAATTGCTGGCTATCTTTACTGAACAAGAAATGATGCCAGTGAAGTTTTCCATCAATAACAAACGAGTTCATATTGACAACAAGAATAAAGCGAAATGTGTAACGTACAATTGGACTCCTGAAGTGATAATTACAACGCAACAAGAAAAATACGGTATAGCATTTGTGACAAATTCTTGTCTCCTGCATGCTTAGATAGCCATTACGTTATATAAATACGTTATTTAACCTGAACTCCTTACGAGACTACGGAACAGCTTATTATATCGTCGTCGCTGCAAGAAATATTACACAATACACAGCAAGTACTGTGCGGTTTTTGCCATGAGGCAAGAGACCAGTTACTTACCTTAAAGTAAAGGCCCTGTCGCCTTATATCACAAACTGCCTATGCATTTACAAGACAGCCTGGTGCCGTCCTTAAAGGTGTCGCGTTGGTCGCGTCACTGCAATATGGCTGCATGCCACAAAATATCTTCTTCCGTACTTCATCAACTGCACTTCCCCATATTAAACAAGGACGCACCCTAGGCCTGTGCTATCGGATCCCTCGAAGCACCAAGGGCATCTGCCCACAATGTCTTGTGTCTCAGCCCTTGTACACTCCTCATATCAACATTAAACATAATTGTTCGCGGAGGGGGTGCACCATTGTCTGTGGAAGCACATGACCCTGATGGCAAGCTCTCGTGACGTAGCCAGTCCCTTGTTGTATGTCCGAAGGAGCAAAGCACTTTTCAAATGCTGAAATAATCGCATGAAAAGTGTTTAACTAGTTCTAACACTTTCCCAAAATTGAGGCTTTAAAAATCAAAAATCCTGGGCCACCAAAGCACTTCTTATGAGTTCTGAATGTGCAAGCATTATTGTCCATTTAGATGCGGTTGAGCACTCCTCTGAACGAGGTAATACCAAAGGGATCCAATAGTGAGCTATCACCATGCAGCGGCGGGCTCACCACCTCCAAAGCCGATGAAGAAGACTGTTCGCCTTGATCTAGCGCGGAGAATAGAACACGTTGCCAATCCCGAGTACCTGCGGTGGCTTGTCGATCCAAATAAACGGTTGCGACGGTGTCTACCTCTTCGTGCCGCTTTCCACAAATTGGTGACCCGGACGACCAAGCCCACTATTTGAGCGCGAGTGTACCGACTCTATCAAGGCGTGAGCGATGTGGGCTCAAGTGGTCCGACATACATTTAGTTGTTGTAGGGTGTTCGTATTCTCTACATCGACATGCTGGGCATTGTGCAGCTGGGCAGCCACTTCCATCTCAATTATGCTCCAGGCTCCCGATGTGTTCGAAGCTTCGGCTGCCACCCCTCGGCCCCGACTTCTACAAGGACTTGCTGAAAGCCGTCCTTACCCACTACGTTACTTCGAGTCCTCAGTCACAACAGCTCTCGGCATTTGAACCGTCACCTCATTCCGCCTCTTGTCGTACCAAGTCGCACGCGTGTGCCCATACCGATGGCCCAGACGTACCGGCCTCACCATCAAGCCTCTATTCGGTCGGTGAGCCTCCTCCTCAGCTCCACTCTTACCAAAGAACTGAATAGGCCAAACGTAAATGCTTTCGCCTATTTACAGCCCGCAGCTCTCCTTCCTTGGTGTTCCCACAAGCAGTTCGCTTTCCATTCGAGGGCACCTCTCTCATACCCAATTCAGAGGCTCTTCCACCGGCTGCAATAGGCACAAGCTATACTCTCGCAAGCACGGCGACTCCTCAGGCACAACCTTCGTGATGTCTTCAGCGACCACTGCAACCCTCATGCTATCGGCATTCGACATTTCACCGCCGGCGTTCCTATATTCAATGCTCACAATTTCCGCGGATGCCTGGCCAACCGAAGTTTTGCAGAAGCAGCTCTGCCATCTGGTTTCTTCAGCACGAGGATCAGTTGTACGTCAATAACGTGAATGACCAACACTTGCGCTAACTCCACGCATGTCGCGAACTCCCAGACGGTCCTCTTTCGGAGCTATAACTTCTACACCCCAGGGCATCTACCAGAACCTGCGCCATGACTTTATTTCGCCCTATGGCATCAATGTGCCTGCGCCTCACTCACAACCTTATCTCTTATCACCGCCTCCCACAACCGCATCCCGCCGGCTTTCGCAGATGCCCGGAGCAGCCAAACGTTACAGCAGCGATAGAGGGTCTGGCAGCGCATGACTTGCGTGACGGTAAGGCAAGCGCTGGTATCTGATCTGTATACAAATATTGCGGCACAATCCATCTCACCATGGCTGTCAACGGTAATGCGTTAGTTTTGAATAAATATAGCGACACACCGTATTGCCACCGTAAAAACGATGTATCTATGCGGCGAGTACTGAGGCGGGACTGCGCTTTCGCGCTCCCGTAAGAACACTATGGGCTAATAAGAACCACCGCCGCGAACCCTGCGCGTGGCTTAAGAAAGAGATGGCGTGTTGGTGCGTCCGAACGCTCAGAAACTAGCCGAGCGGCAACAGGACTCCTGGCGCTTTTTTTCTAGATATGCTGCGCCATCTGGTGGCACTACCGCGAAGCCTGCGCGTGGCCTCCGAAACAAGAAACGTGGCGTGCCCATGCGTGTGAACGCTGAGAATTATTCTTTCGATTGCTGCAAACTCAGTGGCACATACTCAAGACCCGAATACGGCGATAGGTTCACTGAAAGCGGCACATATCCAGTGTATTTGTGGTGCAGCGTGCTAATGGGTCGGGTTACTTTCGTTGAGTAACTGATGGGACATGGGTTTGATTCCGCGTAGCAACCAATACATTTAGGGATCTTTTTGGCCATTCTAGGGCGGCACATTCCCTGTGCCACATACATAGTTGCCAAATACGGCGTCAAACACGTTGATTTGACAGCACGAATGCCTGCTGGCAAATGCCCAGTAACCCACATAAGCATCAAAGAGACTCACTGGAGACTAGCGCAAATATTTTTCTTCTAACAGCGTTACCTACCCAATCCTGCGTCTTTAGGTGCTTTGGAGAGTGGCAGGTGCATACACATTGTGACATAGTGACTACCAGTGAACCAAGTAAGCGGAAAAAGCTAGCTAGCTAGCTAGCTAGCTAGCTAGCTAGCTAGCTAGCTAGATAGATAGATAGATAGATAGATAGATAGATAGATAGATAGATAGATAGATAGATAGATAGATAGATAGATAGATAGATAGATAGATAGATAGATAGATAGATAGATAGATAGATAGATAGATAGATAGATAGATAGTCACGCAAATTACGGGAAGTACCCCGAGAAAGTTAAAGCATTAAATGTGTCTTTCGACCTGTAAGAGCCAGAGTGCCGTGTTGCTCCTTATCACATCTTGGGTAGACAGGGAGCTTTGTGAACGTCGCCTTCTCGTGCGTAGCAAAATAACTCTGTGGACAAAGAAGTAGGGACGTCTGCGGTGGTCTCTTGTGGAGCCGCAGTCCTGGAGCCTTTCGGTTCTCTGTGCCGTCGAGAAGACAAATTGCGCCTCGTGCACCCTGGGACATAGCCTCCGGAATGACTGCGAAAGCAGTCACCCTATACGAAAGGCTGCGAGCAGGCAGCAGTGCTCAAGTAAGGAAGATCGGGGGTCGTGAACTAATGAATAGCGCTTGATGTTGCCAGCTTTTGTCGTTTATATAGCAGGCGCCCTAATTTGTGTCAGCTCGGGTGCCCACTAACGTGCCACAGAGACGTTGGAGATCTGGCTCGGGTCTTGATGACAAGCAGCGCGAGAGGACGCTGAAGGTGTGGGTCGCGAATAAGCGGGATGAGGCAAACTTTCACGTGGTAATGCTCAGACCTTGCCGGGAGGATGATCGCGTGAGCCTGGCGAAGCGTTGTACCCGCTGACGGTGCGTCGCAAGTCCACAAACGTCCCGAATAATCGATGAGAAGTCACAGCACGAGGAAATGTCCAGCCTGGAGGATTTGATAAAGATACTATTACAGCGATGCCACACCATTCAATGATTTATGTATATGGGGTAATTTCTGAAGAAGGATTTGTAGAACTGAAGGAAACTGAACTACTGGAAGGAATCAGAGGCCGGAATGTGGCCAGTGTTCAACGGGTAATTACTATGAGCTACGACAAAGAAATCACAGCTGAGAATGTGTTGACATCGCTTTTAGGAATCTACCTGAAACGATTGAAACAGGATACTGTAAAATCTGCGTGCGCCAGTGCAGTACAAATCCCCGTGGTTGTAATAAAGGAGGAGGGAAGAAAGGTAAATGGCTGGCACGTTAACCTCAGATGCGTGTGGTTGGCTACCCTACACTGGGGGGATGGGGAAGGGGAACAGAAAAGATCAGTCAGTTAGTCAGTTTTTTTATTTGCAGGAAAATCACATCATACTGCGGGAGAGCTAAAGGCATGGTTGCCTGACGAGGTTTCTGCCCCAGTAACAAAAGGATCAGTCTACGGCGGTATAGCACAGCTGGTACAAAAAAGAGAAGCGGCGTTACAAATGGTACACGCATACATCCTGCATCATACATACATTATACATCCTATACAATATGGCTGTACTTAAGCACTATGGACAGTTTTTTTTTTTAAAATACCATTGAAGATTCGCTGATATCCCAAAAACACGTAAAAGGAAGTCAACAATCGAAACCGAAATTTACATTTATTATTGTTACTTAACAATTTCAAAGGAAAACTAAATTGCCAGCAGTTTACGTTTGAACGTTTTTCTGGGTAGGCCGAAAGATGAGATTTGGTCACGTGAGGGGAAGGAGGCTGAACGAAATACGCGGTGTGTTCACGATACACGCGTGGATTGCCCCACGCTCTCAAAGGCGTTCACACTGCCCGATCGCTCTCAGGAAACACTGAGATGCCTTCACAGCGTTCTTGGATGACAGACAAGGGGGGCGGTCTTTGAGCAGCATCCGCACAGACAACGGCCGATCTCCCAGTCGTCGCAACTCTATATAGAGTGTCTTTGAGACTGAAATGGACGACAGTGGCTGAAAAAGTGTTTGATATTCTCTTCCGTGCAAGAGACGTCGCGCGCAGCATTGTTAGCCATTCCGATAAATCAATGTAGTATCAGCCTTCGTGAAGGCCACTCGCAAATGCGGTCGGTTTTGAAGAGATGACTCATATCGATGAAGCCTGTGTGGAGGTAGGAGCTTGCAGGAAAGGTTCAGTTCGTGTAACCTGGTGCGCGTTATATTTAGAGTGTTCCACTATGTTACGGAGAGCTTGCGTGCCGCGTGACAAGAAGTTTTGCAGTGCCTGTCCTGGAAAGATCAACGCGAACGCTGTGTTCGCTTTAATGTGGTTCTCGCGTAGCTTTCTCTGCGTGATCATTTGATGTTATCTCCTAATGGCCAAGTAGCCGCGGTAAAACAAGTCCATCTGCTTTTTTGTTTTACATCGTGGGGAAGCTGGACCATTTCGAACGTTAGCTATTCGTAAGATCCACGCCGGAGAACTGAGTGCACACTATCTAAGGCTGGTCTCGCGCCATTAGAGATGGCTCATATAACACTACTATCTGTGTCAATCAATTGAAGTGCACTGCGCGAAGCCGTGAGTTCTGCAGCCGTAGACGTCATGACACGTGACGTCTTGAATCTGCAGCGTTAGTCCTCTCTTCGGTATACGCAAAGTGCCGCCACAACTGTTGGATGTATTCTATCCTTGAGTACAGTTGTATACGTGGTTACTGCAATTCTTGTACAACAGGAGGAAGCTGAGTTGTTTTAGTGCAGGCCGTGGTAGATCTGACTTTTTAGCCCGCCATCAAATTCTGAGGTGTACTTAAAGGCGGTACAAACACCGTGATGATGAAAAAGGGGTGACCAAAGGAGCCTACCCCAATGTAAGTGAAGGATGATATGCACTGACAATGGCACTATATAATATTTGAGGCCTTTTTATGTTGAGCCTGGTGAAGTGGTGGCAAAGGTCCAGGCAATAAATGAGTTGGGCGTGCGCATTGTGTTGACAGAGATGTGCGCCGTTATTCTATAATCCTGAGCAATGGAAATAGTTTCACCCACTGACGCGCTGAGTGGTATTCCAAGGCATATCCCAAGAGTTGTGGTCGGAATGCCCTAAAATTGACGCTAGTTTTGCAGGTGTCGGTTAAACCCATTGCAAGTTTCTTTCAAGGGTTCATGAACCACCCGTTCACACTCCGCGGATAGCATACGCTTTACGAAGATCGCATACGCTGCTGTTTAGATCTCGGCCAAATATTGCAGTCGTGAGCGGTGCACGGGGGTCACCACCAAAGCGCGTTGTCGCCTTTTTCTCAAACGCTCTTTTGACTAAATTTCTTCTATTTACCATTTTTGGAGCTTCTATATTTCACTAATTCACATACACGACAGCTTTTCTCAAATGGGCAACGAGCGGCCATCGTAAAGTGCCAGCGGCACGTCAGCGACGCACTAGCGAACAGCGCTGCGAACGGCATAAGTCAGACCACTGGCATGTGAAGCAGAAGACGGGACGCAGACACTCAAACCGCGCTTCTAGTGGTTTTACACTGCGGGTTTTAAGGTCTTATCTACCGAAAAAAGCATTTCAGTGTGTTTGCTTTTGAGAAAGATCGCCACGTGTACGAGGCAGGCAACATTCATGGCACCAGGTTATATATAAATTAAAAAGCTGGTCCAAATTGCGATGTATATGCACCTCGCCGTAAGAGCTCACCGCGGTAAGCTAAGATATGGAGCTCCAGCATTCATTTTCCACGTGCCTTTTACTGTACACATTAACATTGGAGTGTACTTAATCTTGTAAATTAATCAAGATCACAAAAAGAAAATCATCGACGATGCATGAAAACTCTACAAAATATGTACCACTGAATACATGGCCGTACCACTGAATACATGTTTGGCCGCTGGCTGTGCGCCACTGGGTATGTGCCCCAGGGCGGAATGGACAGCTGCCGCTCTTCAATGAACCTATTTTGATGTCTACTTGGGTAACTGCAAGTATCACAAGGACCTCACACCTACACGGTGACATCCACGCAATATGGTTTAAAGCGAAAGCTTTACTACTTCAGCCAGTGAGCCATTTCGGCTCGTCGCGTCGTATGCCGTATGCAGGCAGCCGTATACCGTATGCCATATGCCGTGGCCGACGAACGACCTTGAACCGCCGTTGCCTAGCAACGCCACAGCCGCACTCAAACAGATGGCGCCGCCGTCTACGCCGCTGCCGTCGCCGCTCGCTCCACCAGATGTGCTCGCTGAGGTAGAGGTAGAGGTGGTGCCGCCTCGCGGGTATATATATATATATATATATATATTATGCTTCGCCTCAGTGTATTTAGTAGTTATGGCGAGCGCGGAAGAGACGCAACGCCGACAGAACGAAGCGTGGAAGAGACAACGCGCTCAAGAGACGCAAGAAGAACACGCCACACGACTCGAGAAGCGTCGTAACGAAGATGCGGCTAGAAGTCGTGCAACGTCCCGGAGTGACTCTTCAACTGCGGAAGAGACCGCTTTGAGTTCTCGAGAGCGTCGGAATGAGACGCTGCGTAAACGTTACCTAGTCGTTACCTAGCCTTGTCAATACCTGAACAGTGTGTCTTGTCGTGTCTATACAGTAGAGCTAAACGAAACGCTTAAAAACCACAAGCGTAGCCATGCAGCTCTTGCTTTCGCAATTCAACTAGGTTTAACCAGAGATAAACCACAGGCAATTTTTCTTCCAAGTGAGAATCGGCATGGACATTGTGTGTTTTTTTTACAACTCTCAAAAAGCGCGTTATTGCAAAATATTACCTTCGACGTTGTATTCATGTTATTTAAGGGCTTTGCATCAAAGTTTTGAGCTAAGAGACATTGGCTGCTGCTGCTGAAGTTGTTCAGGAAGAATTTATGATTTTCTCGTTAATCAGACAAGGACGAAGTATTTGTTAGAAAACTGCAGGTGTTACCAGAGAGACTGCAGCGGTTATTAGCGAAAACGTGCTGGCCTATGCCTGTGGCCTTCGGCTCCCACGACTACGTAATCGTCTTCTGGAGTTTTGGTTCTCTCTTGCCGATGCCAACTGAATGCGAACACCTCTGCAACGAACGTATTTACCACTGAATGACTTGTATAACGAAGGAGTCATTCCGTCCATGTTCTTGTGTGAGCTGTTTTAACGAAGGAGTTCGAAAGCACCAAGCACTCTTTATAAAGACGTTCCACTCTATAACGCTTGTATGACGCGACAGGAACCTACACGTCACCTCTCACCTGTGTGCGCTCTGGCTTCAATTCGGCCACTAGAATTAATGGCTTTTTTTTCTTGCGTCACGAGCGGGAGCGTGTCAGTTTGTCACATTCTCCCCTTGCAGCAGCTAACGCTTTCGGACGCTGTGTTAGCCCGCCTTCAGACTCGGCTCTCATTCCGCAATCTCTTTCTCGTAGAAGAACGCTAGAAGACGCTGCGAGACATTGTACCGCCTTCGGATTCGACCCAGGTTGTACCCTCTCTTTCTGGAATAAACCATTCGCCTACGATTATGATACTCCCCAGTGCGAAATCTATTCATGTTTTGGCGATATAGTGGCTGGCGCGGACGATCTGTCATGCGCGGCACATTGGAAACGGAGGAAAGTATGGCGTGGCTGCTTCGCCAATCGGGACATCGCGGGAGGCAGCGCGTAGGTGATGAGTGGGCGCGATTCACAGAATATGCTGAAGACAGACGTCCACTCATGCAGCGCTCCGTTTCCGTATATAGGTTCTGTGGGCGTTGTTTCCGCATGTCATCGGTAAACAGACGACGGCGCGCTGTTCTACGTTTCTACGGCCCTACGTTTTTCTTCTCGCGCTTTCGCCATACCCTCCTCCTCCGCTTTCCGTGTCATTGTTTCGCTGAACCCGGCTCCTTCACTTTTTTGCTCGCGCTGTCTTCGTTATCGAAGTCTTTCAACGCCGCGCCCCGCTGCGCTCCGCGTTCGCTCTTTCATCATTCGCTGTGCTCGTTTGCTGGGTTACACCGAAACTCAACGCAGGAACGTGCGCCTAAGAGCTGTGATCTAAAATTATGGAGAAAAAACAGGACCTACAGACTTGGCCAAAAAACTTGAACCCGCTGTGAACGGCCGGGGAGCGACTGCGCTCCGCTATCGTGGCGCTACCACCATCGGCGCGCGCCGCTGATCGCTCGCGCAGATGATAAAGAGGGTGAGGGAATTTGTCTCTTACTCGCAAGAGTCATTTGATAACAGCGCTCCTGAAAAAGTAGTGCGTCGAGCGCGGCGCGAACGCGAAGGTGGCCAAGCGGAAGCCACCCGACCGGCTAGCATGCCGTTTGCAGCGTATGCTGGATGAGCGGGCGGGGGTATCTGGCCACCGTTCTCAAACGCGATACGGTAAAATTTCCCAATTCCGAGCATCGTAATCATCAGGTAATGTTTTTCGGGACCAAATTAAAGGAGCAACGCTATGAATAGTCCTGTGCATACTAGAACAGGAGCAGTTTGCGAGGATTGCTACTAAGATCTGACTTCAGCAGCTGAATGATATAATAAATAACATGCCACAATAGCATCTCGTATTTGTAATCATGAATGTCACAAGTAGCAAATTAATCAAGAAGAAATTAAGCTTCAGGGTGCACCTGCGTCCCTCGACGAAATCACAGGGGTTAGCATACCTTCAAGGCATATAGTGTGGCTAGGTCTCTGGTTGCCAACAATTACAGCTTGTCGTTTTGGGTACCGGGGCACACTGAGATTGAGGGCAACCAAAGGGTAGATAGGATCGCTCGCGAGCATACAAACCGAGCGGACCTAAACAGAGATCCTGAGGACTTCATGACAGTGATCCCAACGTACTCTGACTTACTAAATTACCATAGAGGGACGAGGATCAGATATCCCCCGCCTCACAATACACTCACTCAAGAACAGGCAGTTTACTGGCGAAAGCTGCAGACAGGAACTTTCCCCAATTTACATAAACTATACAAAATGTTCCCAGGTCAATACAGGGACACATGCCCGTGGTGTGGCGCAATACCCACACTTTATCACGTCACATGGGAGTGCAATACGAATAAGGCATTCCACAAAATAGAAAATCCGAGTGCGGAGCAGTGGGAGAGCGTGCTCTCCAGCGGCGACCCTAGCCTCCAGCGGAGGCTGGTGGATCATGCCCGACGAGCAGCCACGCTCAGTGGTGCCCTGGAATAGGGGCGCCAACCATGCAGGCCGGAGATCGGCATCAACCAATAGAAGATGAAGACATCCGGCCCGACCGCTGAATTACTCTTTCTAGGGCATTAAAGTTTACTTCCTCCTCCTCCTCCTGCGTCCCTCGACGAAATCACAGGGGTTAGCATACCTTCAAGGCATATAGTGTGGCTAGGTCTCTGGTTGCCAACAATTACAGCTTGTCGATGTGTTCGACTGTAAACTAGCCAAGGCCTCTGGTTGAAAGGACGCTACGTAGAACCCATCTTTTTAAACTTCCTGTGAGGCCCTTTCTCGTAGAGATGAACGATAGCTCAGTAAACTATATCCACAATACTTCTTCCAGTGAACACGCGACAGCGACAGCACCACCGGTGGGACGTGTTCATTATGCGAGAACCCGATAATCTCCTGGCCCTGGTTACTTTACGCGATTCAAACGCGTGATGCCCAGTACAAACGGAACGAACTTACACAGACCGCATGTGTGCATGAAAGTGGGCGCTAACGACAATGAGGCAGTGTGCACGAAGGTATAACAAAAGGCGAGGTAGTCTGCACTTTCCAAAAGGCCGATGGAAAAGTCCCTAAAAGACTTTTAAAATTTCACTGTGGGTTTAATTAACGAATTTCAACGCCAAACGCACTCGTGTGGTCGTTCCTTAGTGGAGAAGTGCGGTCAATGTATTTGAAATATTGTAACAGTGGTTACAGGCCCTTTCCGATGAGAGCCTTTGTAGTCGAAATTACTGCTTCTGGTCTTTTCTAAACGAACGATGATTGAATGGCCCCCATATTACAATAAAACCTGTAACAACGATAGGCAGCACTGAGAGATGTCGGTTTACATTTTGCGTTTCGTTTTCATTGCACTCAGAAACGCATTCAAAATGTTTAAAATTAAATTATGTGGTTTTACGTGCCAAAACCACTTTCTGTTTATGAGGCACGCGGTAGTGGAGGACTCCGGAAATTTCGACCACCTGGGGTTCTTTAACGTGCACCTAAATCTATGTACACCGGAGTTTTCGCATTTCGCCCCCATCGAAACGCGGCCGCGGTGGCCGGCATTCGATCGCGCGACCTCGTGCTCAGCAGCCCAACACCATAGCCACCGAGAAACCACCGAGGGTATTCAACATATTTATCGAAAAGCATAATGCGAAGGCTCTTGCCTTGGAATGTGTAAGATAAAGTTGTAATAGGTAATTTCGATGATTAGGAGAATTGTTATAGTATAATTGCTGCATGGAATCGGGGCAGTTTCGCCCAGGCCACCGCATTTACTCGCAAGAAGCGCCGTACCACGGCGGCCGCAAGACGACCTCGGAGCTGGCAGAACGAAAATTGCACTAGTTTTTTGCGAGCGCTGTTATCGAATGCTGCTTGAGAGTAAGAGAGATCTTTCCCTCTCCCTCTTTATCCTCGGCGCAAGCGAGCAGCGGTGAGCGCCGGCGGCGGCAGCGCCGCGCGGAGCGCAGCCGCTTCCCGGCTTTTCACAGCGGGTTCAAGTTTTTTGACCAAGACTGTACGTCTCCCTTCTATCGTTTCTTGATCTGGTTCGCGGATCGCACATGTGTCGGTAAGTTCCCGTTCTCGGTTCGTTGTTATTAATATCATTGCAATGATTCCTCATCCTTAATATGCTAGAAACTATCCGACTCTTCAGTCAGTGTCCATTACAGACAGATTTGCGCGACGAGAGGCGTTGGTGCAGAAAGTGCTAACACGCTATTGCGTCTACTTGCACCGTCGATGCAGTTCGAACAGTAATAGGCCGAGCACAAATAGAGTTGGGAAGCGCGAGGAAATAAAATATAGCCTAAAAGTAAGACTGATGCACTCAAAAGGCGACAAAATGTCGAGTACCTATCTGAGTTTTCGCCTTCGTAGTCCAAGCTCCGGAGCCGTCACAGCTGGGCATAGCGAAGACAGGCGATATCTGTTGCACACGCAGTCCTTCCGTATGAACGGCTGCTTTAATAATGTTCCAACTACTAGACCATAGCAAAGCAGCGCCGGGAAGGTACAGTGGTCAGCGTTTGAAACGAAATACCCGTAGTGCGCGGCTGCCACCGTCTTTTACAGCGAAGCTCTATATGGCTAGCTGATTCGTCCGTTCCTCCGTCCATTCGGGCACAAGAACAGGCTCGTGCAGCCGAGCGCAAGCAGCAACTGCGTACTGAGAACGAACCGTCGGGATTAACTCAGTGATAAACACCGAGGCTGCACGTGTCATCTTTACTGGTGAATCATCTGTACGGACTGCTTATGCGTTGTTTTTTTGAGCTACAGGTGAGCTCTGGGTGATTGCCATGGAACAAAAGGGAGTCACAATGCGTCACGATGGTTTTCGCTTTCATTGCATACCACGATGCATCAGCTCGGTGTTCGCAGCGGTTACAGTCGGTGCAAAAAGTACAGTGACGTTTCGCTTCGTGAGCGCGGGTGACGCGCATGGTATAGGTGCTATTGCGCACACGACGCTATCGGTCATCGGTGCGCCTATAGTCGCCTACAGGGTCCGCATCGCAGCAGTCGCCGGAATAAAACACCCCGTTGCAAGCATACGCCTAGTATCTGAATTACCTAGCACGGTGTCAGCGTGCACAGGCAAACACTTCACACTCGATGACCACGGCCACTCGCTGTCCAAACGATGGCGCGAGGAATAACGGCAGCAGCTGCGAGGGAAGTGTCCCTTGCGCTGGCTGCGGCTTTAAAGCAAACTGAGTGGTGAAAACACAGCGCGCAGAAAGCTACGAGCCGAAGGCCCACCTAGACTGCCCCCAAGGCAGATTGCTTTCAAGATAAAGCACGCACGACCACGCGCAACCGTGCCGTCGGACGGTGGGTGGTACCGCTCTCATGGTAGTACCCTTCAGTGCCGCATGACGGCACGGTGGTAAGGAAAGCTTTCGCGCATTCTACCCTGACGGCAGTTTGCGCTTTGAGACGCTGTCGCTGACACGCTGCGCCTCTGGTCGCAGAGTCTGCGATCAGAGGCAGTGGAAGGCGCTGCCCTGATCTGCGATGGCGTTGCTTGAGGAAGTCGCGCTCAAAGTAACGGATGCCGTCCACGTGCCGCCAAAGAACGGTGGTAAGGCAGAGCACCCCCTTAAGAGAGTGCAATACAGTGCCCAAAATAAACGCCTCCCAATGCATGCTAAACGCATTCTTGAATAGTAAGCGACGTTGGTTCTTCATAATTTTTTTGTTATCCCTGTAAAGCAACCGTTTCAGCAGCGTAATTTTAGGCATATTCGTGTGGGACTTCATTTCATTTCAATTATTCATAGTGTCAGCCCTGTTGTGCGGTTATTACAGGGGTGCAAATAGAATGACATAATAACTTTGTTTACAAAGTAATATTTTAAAGAGAATGAGGGACGCTTAACCATTTCTTTTGTCGGATTTCTGCACATCTAATTAGCCTATAGTGCTAATTAGATGTGCAGACAAAATCTGCAGACACACCAGAGCCAGCACGCAGGCCCAGGCACCTACCTTGTTTGCTTGCTTAGCGGCTTCAGACAAACACCACCGATTTCGCCAGCTGGCCAGGCCAGGTCCTTGGAAATGTACGTAAGGACAGTAAAAGCAAGTCTGATAGGTCAGCAGTGAGGAATGGTCCAAGAGAAATGGAGTATTGGTGGCGCCGAAAAGTGGGAAAGAAATAATTAATTTTAGGACAATGGATATTAGTTAGGATCACTGTTTGTGAGCAGAAAACGCTGGCCGTGAAGACCGAAAATAGGCGCAGAAGTAAGGAAAAATAACAAAATTTCTGACGACCACCTCCTCCCAGTTCTTAAGAAAACACTCACACCATCCATCCATCCATCCATCCATCCATCCATCCATCCATCCATCCATCCATCCATCCGTCCGTCCGTCCGTCCGTCCGTCCGTCCATCCATCCATCCATCCATCCGTCCGTCCGTCCGTCCGTCCGTCCGTCCGTCCGTCCGTCCGTCCGTCCGTCCATCCATCCATCTATCCATCCGTCCGTCTGTCCGTCCGTCCGTCCGTCCGTCCATCCATCCACCCACCCACCCACCCACCCGTTCGTCCCTCCGTACACGTACACCATTCGTACATCTGAGCAAATGCTAAAGCGTCTGGAGACGATTGAGGATGAATCCAGAGAGAAACGACACTACCGAATGCTATTAGGAATGACTGCTGGGACAACATCTGCATTAGTTTGAGATCTTAAATGCAATAAACGTTCACTGGCGAACAAAGTGCGCAGCGGCTAACTATAAAACTCCTTCCGAAGTACTACAATTGTTGATATGTTACTATTGTGTGTTTTCAAGTTTTAGTTTATAAAGAGCTGCAAACGTGGTTGCCCTTGCATGTCGAGAAGTTCGTATCTTTCTCCTTCCGCAAGGGATTCCTGCCACAAATAAAATATTTCTTTGTCATATATACCCCCCGTGAGCGCATTTCTAGAAATGCAAAGGCTTTTGGAGTGCTCATGTGTCGGGTGTATCAGAATGCCCCTGATATTAAACGCCACAATGTATGTGCACAACGCTAATGCCTGTAGCGGAAAGCAGAATTCGTGCCCTCTTTCAAATGCAGAGCTCACTCTGCTCTCTGGGGACATCCCCTAAAACTAAGAGTGGGAGCTGCACATATGCTGACCATACCTTGACAGCACGCCGGGTGCACTAGCGAAGATGTGTCTTAGGCGTTGTTGTATTGTTATTTCATTAAAAATACAAAAGTTTGCTGAAAGAAATCGCTAAGGTCGTTCGTTTCATCCTCGTTTCTTGTAGCCCATTATTTTCGTTGTGGCTCGAACAGTATTACCTGGAACATGACTCACGTGCTCGTTCGCGCGCATGTCAGTGCATATGCTGTAACCTCTAGAACATCAGTTCCAAGCAGTGCTCCTCGATATAAAAGAAAGGAGCTGCTGTGTTCCGTCTCCACATACACTATTATCTGTTGAGAACAAACGGAGAATAAGACAAATGTATGTTCTGGAGCTTTACACGTACGCTTTATTTTCACAGTGCATTGTAAGAGGTGGGCCCGTCACGTGATTCGACTACATGAGCTAGTGCTAACGCAAATGTTCTGTCCATGCTGAAGAAGCAATAGAAATTACTGAGAGCGAGTGGCTTGGCTAGTGCTCTTGAAGCCAATGTCTAAAGCAGCAATGAATCAAAAGTACCGATACTTTTACCTACTTTACTTTGTATTGCTGCTGGTCGTACTTCTAATCGCAAATGTTCTATGTCAAACCGCACGTCATGGTCTCGAAAAGAAGGCAAGTATACAAGATCATCCTTCATTGAGTAACGAACACTAAGAGCGTCGTGTCGCAGGCAATCTGATTTATTGCTAGCAAATCGTTAATAAAATCTGTCAAGAGTGATTTCTCATTTGTTAATTGCCTAGTTTCACATAGTACGTGTTTAATATCAAATATATTTTCGTTCCAATTTTTTTCTCATGGTCGACTCCTTCCACTGTTTCAATCGTACATTCTCTCTAGGCTATATTTAAAATCTTTAAATATTCAGATCCTAATAGATTTATACAGTGAAATCGTTTACAAATAACTAATAATAAACAATTGCAATTCTGATTACTGTTGTTAGAAAGTAGGCTCTGTACTTTGTTGTACGTGCGACTATCACGTCTAAATATTACTGTCTCCGTACATGAGATAAATTTTAACCTCTACCTAAAAAATGTGAGCGTAATAAATCAAAACTTTACAGGAAATGTCTGACCACACAGCCGATAGGTTTTTATGAGAAAAGTGGGCTTGCATTAAGCTCGGAGTGTATCTGGCTTATGTTAAACGCCCTGATGTGCTTGTTGTTTACAATTTTTGACAATAACATGTACATTGTTGTAATAGTTGCTCAAAACGTGTACATTGTGATTCTTAGGCAAACTTCACTTCAACTAAAAGAAATATGTGCGTCGGAGCGCTTACTTTCTTTTTTTTTAAATTGTGCCTTGCTTTTTTAAAAAGTTCAATAAAATAGCTCTTAGAAAATTGCACAATTCGGACATCTTGCGTTAGATGCAGTATTGCAAGACTACTTTAGGAGGTTGTACTCGCATCTTTCTAAACAGTTTCAGTGCAGTTACACACCAGCGAATTCCGCATGTGATCACAAAAATAAACGCAACTGTGCTTCTGTGTTGACCCGCCTTCTGACGTTCGCCACTTGTGATACCCACTGACGGAACGACGACATCATTCACAGTATGATTAGCAGCCCCAGACACGGCGAAATTGAAGGATTTGACTTTGCTGTTCAAAGACGTATTTTTATTTTAAAAAACTGCCAGTTTGCCAGCACGTTCATTTAGTGTAGAGGCCAGCACGGATGGCGTGCCCCCTAAATATGAAATAATCAATAGTAACGGCCGTCAGTGGAATAAATTCGATTCACAAGCAGCAGAAACTGATAAAACAGGGCAGGGCACATTAATTGTAGGCAAACTGAAAACGATTAGGCAGGGACCCCGTCTTCTCATCTGCAAGGCCCGAGACCTTCGTCTTTCTCCACGTGTCGCATATTGGATGTGGCATTTGCCTCCCTCCAGAGGGAGCATCGTCCCTTTGCTCACCTAACAGCAGGTAGATGTCCCAGACGAGGTGTGGGCACTTCATTCGGAACAATATGGTTCCACACGCACGATGTGCACGACATCTTGTAGACACTGCCTCGCCATGGAGGAAGCAAGACTGTCATTACCTCATAGTTCAGGTCACTGAGGCGTCGTACAACCTTGTACGGACCAATGTACCCCCAGAATAGCTTTTCTGAAAGGCCTCGCCGATGGATGGGACTTCAAACCTACACTTTCTTGCCTGGCTGATATGTGATCTATCGGTGCCGTCGATTGTAACCTCGAGCGTCGTCGTCCTTTGTCGAGTGAATCTGACGTGGACGAGTTGTCTCGCTTATACAGCTCGCTCAGCTAAAGCTTCAGCGTCCGTGCCTGTATCACCGCAGTTACTTGGCAACATCGCATCCAGCGTCGTCGTTACTTCACCGCCATGACGAAGGCTAAATCTTGACGTTTTCCGCGTTGTTTCCTTTTGCGCAGTATTTTAAGCGAGTATGATGTAGGATAGAACGTCATCCCAATTTTCGTTTTCCATGCCTACGTACATACTCACGATGTCCACGATGGTCTTGTTCAAGCGTTCTGTTAGGCCATTCGTCTGCGGGGGATAGGCTGTGGTCTTTCGGTAGCAAATTGAAAGGCAGGACCTTAAATTCGTAAAGCCCGTCAGGTGTTATGAAAGCAGTCTTTTCTCTGTCTCTTTCGTGAACCACGATTTGCCAATAGCCACGTTTTTCTCCATCGACGAAAAGTATCGGGCATGCTTTCAGCCTGCCGAGAGAATCGTCAGTACGCAGTAACAGGTATACGTTTTTGTTTGTCACCCGGTTCATCTTACGGTAATCGACACAAAAACGTACACAGCCGTCTTTCTTTTGGACCATCGCTACTGGCAATGCCCACTGGCTTTTTGGCGGTTGGATAAGGTCGTCATCGAGCATTTCCAGCACGTGCTCTTGGATCGCTTCACGTTCTTTTGTTGCTACACGGTACGGATCTTGTCGCATTGGTCTCGCAGTCTACTCCGTGATAATGCGGTGCTTCGTCAGTGGCGTCTTACTGGGCTCTGGATGTCAACGAGAAACAATCGCGAAGCTATTGCAGCAGGTCCACAAGGCGCTGCCTTTCCGCTGGTGATAAGATTGCACTCACGTTAAGAACAGGTAAAGGGAGCGAAGCGTATTGCTCTCCCTGTTGTAATGCAAAGCACTTGCCGAATTCCGCAATCTCGTCGAGTTAATCTACTGCTACGCCTTTTGTAATGTGTCGTCGTTCCCTGCTCAAGCTTGTCAGCAGAAGTTCTGTTTGCCCAGACTTCTCGTTATGGCAACACCTTGAGTGAGCAAAAGCGTAATTATCTGCTCCCCAAGACCTTCCCCATCGCAGTCCGCGTCGCACTTGACGGAAAAAAGACGGCAAGGTAACGGTGGTATGGTCACGTCTTCTATGGTGTGCAATGACTTGCGTTGTAGCTCTGCGCTTTAGTCCCCAGAAGTGGTTAGTATACGTTCTGATTTGTTGACAGCGCCGTACTCGCATAAAAGTCCATGCCTAAGATTACCCCTTTGCAGAAGTCAGGACGAATAACAAAACTTGCTGCGAATGACGAATCCCCCATGTTGATCCTTGCACTGCACTTGCCAGCCGGTGTCAGTCGCTGGCCTCCAGCACCTCTAACGTGCGGCCCTGACCACTCCATTTTCAGTTTGCGAAGTATGTCCGCCTGTTTTTCACTTACAATCTAAATGTCCGCACCAGTGTCTACCACCGCCGTCACCTCGGATCAGCCAATTGAGACAGTAACATCGGCGCTAGCAATCGCGTCTATTGCCAAGTCATCCGGCTGTATCGGCTTCCCGTTCGACGTCAATAGGGGATTTTAGGCACTTCGACGTAAGGCGACCATCCTCTCTGAGGTCGTGCCCTTCAGTTTCCCAGGCGCGGGCTGGGAGATTGGGCCTCGGGCCACGTCGGTGGAACTGCATCTTGCAAGCGGAAAACGATATCCTGGAGAAGGGGAGCGCGATCGTTAACCAGGAGAATCGGCTGGCCCACTCTTCGAATTCGCGGTGATGTTCGCTCGGCGGCCATCGAAAGCACGACGAGAAGCCGTGGATGGACATGCTTTGCATTCTGCGACGCAATACGTGCAATGACGGCAGATGAAGCACATCGGAAGCACAAGGGCCTACAATCAGCTGTGCGCTAAATGTCGCTTCTGTGAAGCGATGGTGGCATTGGTTGTTCTCTATTTTACCAATGTGATACCTGTGCTGACTGCTGGTGATACTGCAGCGTCGGAATCGGGGGCGGCGGTCGACGGACAACATCTGCGTAGCAGGGCTGCCACGTATGAGGACGTGGCTAAGTAGAAGGTATGCTAGGACGTGGCTAGCATACCTTCAGTCACTGAGGCAGCTGTGCATTCACTTGGCGTGCCAGTGAGCTTCTTAAACTTTTCCTGAACAATTTGACGTGTCAGCCTGTGCAAAGAATCCTCGTCTGCAACCTTCACTCCTCCGGCGCTTGCCGGTCCAGTGCTGCTCAGGTGATCATACTGGCGGCTGCATAGGTGTAACGCGCGCTGTATGGCTGTCGATTCTTTAATAAATTTGTCCACACTTGTCGGTGGGTTCTTTAAAAGACTGGGAAACAGCTGCTCGTTTACGTCGCGCATGAGTTGGCTAAGTTTTTTTTGCCTCGGATATATTGGAGTCTGCACGACGAAAAAGACGAGCCATGTCCTCAGCGAACATGGCCACAGTTTCATTCAGATTTTGAATCCGTGATTCGAGAAGATGCTGTGTGTGGTCTCGCCTTTCGGTGGTCCCGAAGGTATGGATGAACTGGCGGCGAAACTCACGCCAGCTGGGCCAGATTCCCCCGCGACTTAATAACCACGTTCGGGTTCTGTCTCTTCAAGAGAGAAATACACGTGGGATAGCTTCTCTCCAGAATGCCACTCGTTAAACTTGGCTTCGCACTCGTACTGTTCAAGCCAGTCTTCTGCAACCTCGTAGGCGTTGCCGTGGTAGCTCACGGGAGATCCAGGAGTCAAAAGAGTCACCTCTGCAGGGCGTGGGTCTTCCATGTATTGGGCACTCGCGGTAAGAGGCACACTACTTCGTAGGCGACGAAAGTCTCTACTTAGGCCTAGTCGGCGACGGCTGGCGCGGTGAACTGGTGTTTCGACACGCGGAAAACGTCCTGCACTTAGTGTGGGGCTGTTAGCAGGAGTCTCAAATATCGACCAAGCGCCTCCACCAGTGTCACGATTCACAACGAGCAGGAACTGATAAAAGAGGGCAGGACACTTTAATTATAGATAAACTAAAAACGATCAATCAATCAATCAATCAATCAATCAATCAAAAAGTGAGCTTTATTTCAACAAGTCAAGGAATGTGTACAAAAATAGTTGGACCAATAGTCTATGTGGCTAGTAGCTATACAGTACATATACAGCTATAGTACATAGTAGCTATATAGTTCATATACTATAAAGTACATATACAGGCCAACCAAATACATATCTGCTCAATGAGTAAGAACATTATTTACATGAATAAGTATTTTTTCTTTTTAAGGAAGAGCTATCACGTTTGGCCAGACAAGAAGAAGCCTTTACATACAAGATCAAAATGTCTGGTTACTTTTATTTCCACAGGCACAGTGTTCCAAGGTGTAGCACCCAAGAATTCTAATAATCGTTCAACGTATACATTGCTGCAATAAGGAAGGTTTAAGTTAAAGTTAGTTGCTTGCCTGGTGTTTGCACGTGGGAAGTTAAATATGATGTTGAGTATGGGAAAGTTGCTGTTGAGTATTTTGTGAACTAAACAAGTGATCTTATAATTTCTTAACGCCGTGAAAGAAAGAATACGAAGGTCAGTAAAGAGAACGCTACTTGGGTTTTGAACAGAGGAAAATGTTATTATTCTTAGGGCGCATTTTTGCAATTGCAGTATAGGTGTTAAGTTTTATATGTTAAGCCCCATATTTCACAACAATAGCTCATGTGGGTATGAAACAAAGAAAAGTATATGAACGAAGCAAAGCACGAGGAAAATATTGCCGGGCCCGGGCCAGTGTGTAACAGCTCAAAGCGAGTTTTCTACAGACAGTGTTTATTTGTTCTCTCCAGTGCCTATCTAAAGTAGCACCTGTCTAAAGGTGTTACTGTCTAAGTGACTGTCTAAAGTAACACCTAAATATTGAAATTAATCAACACAATCCAGAGTTCGGTTCGCTAGAGTCAAAGGGAACTCGCTGTAGCTTAGTATTTTCTTGTTAGAGTGAAATATGATATGCTTAGTCTTATCAGTATTAAATGCTAGTCTACTTTCTAAAAACCATTTAGCTACTTTTAGCAGTTCACCAGATATAGTGTCTGTATAGGACCTATATCATCTTACGAGGACGAGGACCTTATATCTATAGATATAAGGACCTCGTCTTCTCTTCTCCATTGCCCGAGATCTTCCTATTTCTCTACGTGCGCATATTGGATGCGGCAATATTCTTGAATCCAAACTCTGTGGGAATCAGTTTGGGCGAATATTTCATTTTTTGTGGAGGAACGCTTTTCTTCTTTATCACCCGTGAAGAACAACATAGCCCAACAACAAGTTGGACTCATTTTCATCGAGAAAATATTGAGAAACATATATTTACAATGCCCCGAACATTTGCACCCCACGTAAGGCAACGGCGGAATGGCGATGCTGAAATTGGCACGACGGAATTACTTTCACAGTTTCTCCAAGCCTCCATGGCAATGAGCGAACGATAACGATACCATTACCATGGAATGACAACGATGTCTTGACAGCAACTGCAACACAACCATCGGGTGACGACACTTGAATAGCAATGCTGCAGCGACCATCACGGCAGATGATAGCTGTATGATGATGACAGAAAGACAATTAAATATCGGCGATGAAATTATTAGGGTGCTATTACAACTAAAGCACCGCAATGACAAAATGGTGGCGAAGGAATGCTCAGAAAGATCCCTGAACTGTCATTATGAACTTGTCTCAGCTACAGCGTATTCCAGTTGGCATGACGACTACGGAATGATGACTACACCACGACGAAATGACGACGATGCTATACTGAATATGATGGCATGAAGACGCAAGAGTAATATAGGGGTGGCAACGGTAAATGTTCTTGCTATTTAATTTAGGAAGGTTTTGTAGGCGATAGAAAACCGTGAAACCGGATTTCCCAAGGCAGGCAAAGCAGAGAATATCCTCTTCGAGGACTATGTCTTGTATGTAATTCAATACTTAGTGTGTTTCGCATACCGAATAAACAGTGAAAAAAATAACAAAAGACGCACTACACAGCTACCGCCGTTCTCTCGTATGTTCATTGCTTTTTTTTTTGGGGGGGGGGTGAGAGGGAGGCAGCGTACATAAACTGCTAGAATAGAGAGAGAGAGAGAAAGCAAGGACTGGAAAGGCAGGGAGGTCAACCAGAAGAGTACCCGGTTTGCTACCCTACACTGGGGGTGGGGGAAAGGGGAATAGAAAAAGGAGAAAGGGAGAGAGTGAGCACTGAGTACGTGTGGGCGGGACACTATGCACAGGGACACTACAAACGGTCTCTTAAACCGGTGTTCCTCAAGTATTGCAGTAATGCACGATTCGCTTTTCGTGCCAGTGACGGGTGGGGCCACGGTCCGAGTATCTTTGACTCGGTGAAAGGTCGTAAGTCTAGTCAGTGCAAAGTTTCCCGCAGAGGGAGGCGTTGTACATCGTAGCGGGGGCAGGTACACAATAGGTGCTCGATGGTCTCCTCGCACCCACAGGAATCGCACATCGGGCTCTCGGCCATTCCCAAACGAAAGGAATATGAGTTTGTGAACGCTACTCCCAGCCACAAGCGGTACAGCAAGGTTGCTTCACCGCGGGAAAGGCTTGATGGCACGTGTAGCCGTAGCGTGGGGTCCAGTTTATATAATCCGCAGTTGAAGGCACCTGAACTCCAGAGATCTTGCGACTTTTTGCGTGCATGTAGGCGAAGTTCCCTGGCAGCGTCCGACCTCGCCAAAGGTATTTAACGCGTCTGGGTATCTTCGTGGGCAGACCGGGCAGCCTTGTCTGCTAGGTTGTTGCCGACAATGCCACAGTGAGCAGGAATCCATTGAAATGTAATGGTGTGCCCTCTTTCCAGAGCATGGTGGTGCACTTCCCTGATGTTAGATATCATCTGCTCGTATATTATGTGACGTAATGCAGACTTGATGCTGTGAAGGGCTGCCTTAGAGTCACAAAATACGACCCATTTCTCTGTTGGCTCTTCGATGACGTACATCATAGCAGCATGGAGAGCTGCAAGTTCTGCCGATGTCGATGTAGTCGTGAGCGACAATTTGAATTTAACTGTAACGTTCTTCGCTGGAACGACGTATGCGGCAGTTGAGCTGGCACGTGAGGTCGAACCATCGGTATATATATGTATGCGGTCATGATACGTCTGGTGTAGTAATAGGAGCGTAAGTTGCTTCAGAGCCGGCGATGGATGATTGAGCTTTTTTGTAATTCCAGGAATATCAAAATTCCCTTGAGGCTGTCGTAGGCACCACAGGGGAGATGAAGGCTTTGTCGCCGGTGTAAAAGATGACAGTATGCACTCTTGATGAGCGCTAATCACTCGTGAAAAGGTCGCTTGAGGTCTTTCGGCTGGTAGGGAGGTCAAATGATGGTCGGGGATCCTTGACAGATGGCGAATGTGCGCTCTGAGAGAGTCGAGCACTACGTGTGTGTGGATCATATGGTCCCCAGCGATGGCAATTGTTGCTCCTGTTGACGTGCACCGAGGCAGCCCTAAACACGTGCGTAGGGCTTGACCTTGCATGCTCTCCAAGGCGATAAAGTTCGTCTTGCATGCATTTGACAACACTGGTAGACTGTAACGTAGGAGTCCGAGAAACAGTACCCTGTAGAGCTGCATCATAGAACGGACTGGTGTACCCCAGTTTTTGCCGCAGAGAAATTTAAAGACCTGAGCAATGACAACCAATTTCTTCTTTAGATAGACGCAGTGAGGGCTCCATGAGAGGTTGCGGTCAATGATTACACCCAGAAAGCGATGTGTCTTAGAATAGGATACCGCTTGACCATTGATTGAAACAGGATACGATGACATTTGTTTGCGCGTAAAGCCAACCAACTGCTAGAATAGTTTGAAAATATAGAGAGCAGTAAAAATATCACATATTTCAGGAACTGTGTTTGCATACCGTACACAGCGAAAAATTGAAAATTATCTAGGAAGAAAGGCACCTCAACGGGATCGTAAGGACCGATCGTGAGGACGCCATTTCAAATTATTGCAGATTCGCCTTTATGACCAGCGCTGCAGTGCCATAAAGATATGTAAGTATGGAATGTGCTGTCGAAAAAAGGGCGCAAGAGCGACATGCCATCCACATGCCCGGTACGGCAAAAACTGCACGGACCATCCAGTAAAGGGAATCTATAAGGGTCATTGCAATTGTGCCTACGGCCAAGGTAAGAAGAAACGCTTTTGTAATCCCGTAAACGTGCTGCTTTGCCACTTGCAATAGGTACAACGGCGTCGTCTGTGCTTATATTGCTGTATTCGGAGAATCTACATCATGTTTATGATGCATATATCAAACAAAATGTGTCATTTTTATGCCATCCAAGAACAGAACATTGAAGTACCTGCTTCTAGCACATATGGAGCAGCATATTACTCAACACTTGTTATTGTTCCTAGCTAAGAAATCAGTATTCACTTATATTTGCGAGCAGTTCTTAGGACTTCAACTTGCACATATCACACAAAAGAAAGAATTTTGAAGAGTTTTCTTTGCCACTTCTTTCGACTTTCGCTCTGCTGCTGCACAAGGAGCAGCATCAATTTTTGTAATGACACTTTTCAACTAATTATATTATTTGAGAATTTAATTCATTAATTAGGATAGATTATGTTATTCCGCGAAATGCAAAAATATTGTATCACCAAGCGACGGCAAGCATCATTACCTTGGCTGTGCCCAGCTACACGGCATTTGCATATTTTTACAACTTGGTGCATGATAGTTGGGACACCCCGGATAATCTAATGGGGACGCTCCATAGTTAATTTTAGTGATTTTGATGCCACAGCTTTCGTCACGCTTGGTGCATAAAGCAGACTGCACCGGCCTGCCCTAAAGGAGGCTTTAGCGTGGCGCGTTTTCATTTGTTCTTACCGAAGCGCAATTAAAACGCAGGCGGGAGCTCTCGTCGACAAGAAACGCGCGGATAGCACAGGCTTCCAAGAACGCGAGCCAGTGTGACGTGGTCGCCCGGTGGGGCCTTTCCCCTCACGCAACACGTGGTGCCAACAAGCGTTGGCTTTCCCTCTGCTTTGCTCGGTCGAGGGACGCTTACGACGTGACATCAGAGCCAGTGAAAATTTAGGTGCCGTTTTTTGCTTATTCAGATGCCAGGCGGCAGCTTTTTCGCTCAATGGTCCATTCGATGCTGTTGGATAAATATGTTAGTAGAGTGGCGCCGCCAAGCAAATTTAAAGGGGTGGAGCATCAAAATTTTCGTTCATGCGTTTGTTGATTCAAACGTTGCGTCATGCTTGAGGGAGCACGATACACACAGCGGGATTCATATATATGCCATAAATAATTTAATAATAGCATTATTATACCGACCGATTTTGGTTTTGGTTTCCGGACTCCGGGGGATGCTATGAAGTCACAGAGGAGGAAACGCAACGTGGCTTGGTCACATGGGCCACAGAATATAGTGACGTAAAACTATGTTTAAAACTATGCTGCGTCGTCTGCTCGCGCATACGCGTGCTCTGCCAGCAGAGGTCAACAACTGGCGATTCGAAGTGCATGTCGCGATTATTATAATTATTGCGAAGAGCGACAACAACGGTAAGAAAATATTGCGGCTTGTGAGAGTCGGTGATTCATTCCGAAGCGCCGTAAGCTTTAGCTTTGAAGTGAACCGGAAAAGGCCTAGCGACGATATCGGCGGCGCCGAACGATCAGAGGCGGTGAAGCTGCCGTCGGTGCCACAGTGACCACTCCTCGGTCGCTGATTGGCCGCTTCGCCGTACGGCTGCCGCACAAATGGGTCCCGGGCGCGGGGACGCGCCCGTCCTCTCTACGTCAAGGAAATCTCGCCGTTCGCGAGCAAAACCGCCGGCGCACGGGGGCCCGCGAACGGCAAACGGCGTGCGGCGAGTTTCCGTGCCGGTAACGTGGACGGAGCCTCACATTGAGAAAGGCCACGCGAACGAGAGACCGCTCCGAGCTGCCGAACTATGCGACTATGCGAGGAGAGAAGCAGACAACACGAACGCTGCATATCCTAGTCCCTTTCGGAGTCGGCCGGCTAGTGTTACACTCAAGCGTGTGAAGGCCCGACCGCACGGCAACTCGCCGCACGCAGTTTGCCGTTCGCGGGCCGCCGTGTGGCGTTCGTGTTGTCCACGTCTCTGTTCTTGCGTCCGTGTCTGCACGCCTTACCCCTTCTTTGCATTAAGAAAGGATTTCTATATGCCTGTAGCTCGGTCATAGTGGAGGCTATGCTCGGTCGCTCGGCTCAGCAGGCTCCGTAATCGGAATTTCATCGCTACTCATCATACGTCACGTTTTTGTGCTAGTGTGCTATGACGTCAATATTTTCTTTCCTCCTCTGTGACGTAGTAACTGCCGCGCTAGCGATGGGTCGCGACTACGAGCAGGAGTTTTTAATGACTTTTTGGAGCTGAATTTATATTATTTTGAAATGTTTGCAGCGTCCAATACCTCGTTCTGGGTGTCTTTGCATACGAAAGCAGCCTGGAACATGCTTTTTATAGCCTCAAAATTTGGTGTCCCAACCCCTTTAACAACACCGACATTGGGAAATAAGTAATAAGAAATAGTTCACACACTTATGATTGCAAACAAGTGAAAAAGCTTGTTGGGGGTATTAGGGTAAATTCAGTTTCACAAAGAAACACTGAACAATTCAAACAAAATTACAAAAACTCTTAATTTTCTCAAATGAGTAATTCGTAAGCAATGCAAGCGCTACGTCGTTTTTGTTATTTTGCGTATGCTTCTGAAACAAAAAAACCGTCAAATGGACCTATTAAACTATTGCACGTTCATATTTAAATTTTCACAACAGTTAAATGAATGAATTGCCTAATGCGGATTTATTAAGTTTCTTCAGAAAGTTTCTATAAACAAGTGAGCAGGGTAGAGAAGCTCCTTAGGCTGGAAAGTGCGCGTTACATGTACTGTAGGCGCGTTACCAAATGGGAAATTTTCATATTTCGCTAAAGTTTCAGTACATCAATGGATTCATAATACTAGAAGAAAACTAACATACGAAATTTATCAACGCTTTGTTTCACTGTTATCAGTTTGATTATCCGATGAATTCTTCCGTTTTACCATAAACACATTTTTTTCGTAAACTCAGCACAATTTCTATTTGGAAGGAGGAACGTTGTTACGAGAAAAAAGAAACTTGAGTCATCTCGTGCAGGATGCTTTCCATGAAATGGAAATCGCATTGAATTCTTCATTTTCTTTAACGCAATCGATATTATTGACGACAATGTACTGATGAAAAATGCTAATGTGAATTTGATGTCTTGTAAGAGGTAATATTGATTGCTTACACAACCTTTAAAATAACAATTGAATCAATCACTCAGACTATGCTTTCGTATCAAGAAAGCATGCAGTATTGTTTATGTTTGTTTCAGGGTGCCTACTTCTTTGCCTGCCTCCCCAAAAAATTACCAATATCTATTTACGTTTGAATTGATATAAATTCGTAGGCAATCCTGTTACACTGGTCCCGTATTAAAAATGCTTAGGTTGTGTCCCTAATTCCGCAAAATGAATGCAGTGTATTTATCTCGTTGTATGCGAACGGTGTTTTATTGATGAAAGAAAAACTTACTGTTTTTCCGAGTCTGTGTCCAGAAGCTGAAATACAAGAAAGGCGTTCCATGCTCGACGCATTTATCCGACTAAATAGATATTCCACCAGGTGAAATAACTTAAACGACGAATAAACAAAAAAAAGTATTTATTGACAGATCTCGTAGAAGATTGAGTCAAAGCCTTGGGTCAGTATATGTAGGACCATTTTAAGGGCGAGTACAATGTAACGGGGCGCCACGACTAGGGGAAAGAACGAAGAGCACAACAATGCTGTTCAACAACCAAGAAAGAACAGCAATCCACAATGTTACGTGGAGCTGATTCACAAGGGTATTTACAATGTATCTACGCAAAGGCACACGGTCTCCATGAGGGCGACCCTTCAGCAATCGGGAACACGTCGTCTCCCTCCTCTTCAGCGCAGCCACACTTTGGTGGCGCGAATTTTGTTGGGGTCTTGTCGCATGCCTCTTGCATTCACAAGCTCTCCGATACGGTGATATGGAGCTGATAGAAGTGACATATTGAAAAGTTCAACTGTTCACCAGCCAGTCAGAACATGTCGTCGAATGCCTGTCGGATGTGGGCGAGAAAGCGATGACGTCGTCCAGGTAGCATAAAGAGCTAGACCCCTTGAACACCTGAAGAAAAGGATCAGTCATTCGTTCAGAGGTGGCCAGCGCGTTACAGATGCCAAAAGACACCACCTTGAACTCACAGAGACGGTCAGCGGTTACAAATTCTGTCATCTCTTGGTTCCTCTCATCGACAGAAATATGCCAGTAGGTCGACAGAAGAAAAATAGGTCCCACCGTACTCGCAGTCTCGAGCGCCATCAATACGTGGCAACCCGTAAACGTACTCGTTTGTGATATTGTTCAGGTAGCGATAATCTACAAAAAGCGCCACGTTGTTTCCTTATTTTTTGCAAGTAGGACGGAAGAAGCCCAGGTAAACGCTCGATAATGTCCTTTGTGATCCTCTGTTTCACTTCCTGTTGGATAACTCCTCGTTCAGGCGCGGAAACAGAAATGGCTGTCGGTGAAGAGGGTTCGCATCGCCAGTAGTTACGCGATAGGTCATGTTTGACCTAAAGGTAAATTGTCTAAGTAATAAATGTCGCGATAGTCTTCAAAATCGTGCCAGAGGGCTTCAGTTTCTGCAGGTGTAAGGTCAGAGGAAACTATCTCCTCAATCCCGATGCCATTGCCATGGGATGAGGTCGCGGTATGAGCTGAGGTGGAACAATCTTCAACTGTGAAGGCATCTTGCAGTGCACTGATTTCAGCCAATGCGATCCTTTGTGGTAGCACTGGCAACGTTAGCGCGAAATTGACAAGGGGAAAGCAGGTGCGGTTGCATGTAATATTCAGCAGACTTCGCAGAACTGCAGCACAATGTGCAGGCATAATGTCAGCAATTGGTGTGACCATGTGATTGCCGTTAGGTACAGCTGGTGCGGAATACATGTCGACGTGTGTAACACATTTAGGCGGCAGGCGAATGAAATCCACGCAGCCTAAAGGGATTTAAGGCGGGTTGACAGGGTCGAGATGAAGATGCAAGTCAAAGCGAACTGAGCCGGTTGAACAATAATGAGAGCACAGTGCGTGACGAAAAATCTAGGCCAAGAATGAGTTCGTGAGAGCACTGCTCGATAACGGTAAATAGAACCACGGTGTTTATCTCAGCTATGGTGAGTAGGGCAGAGCACTTGCCTACAATAGCGACAGTTCCTCCATCAGCAACTCGTGCGGCTCGGTTCGAGGCAGGCGTCAGAAATTTTTGAGCCGATGGCGAAGACCAGCACTCATAATGTAGACATGCGCCATGGTTTCGATCAGCACGCTCACATGAACACTGTCAACAAAGATCTCCAGAAGATTCTGGATCGTGGGTAGCGCCAAGATATCTCTTTGTGTCAATGTCGTCCATGCCGCTCCACCTCCAGAAGCTGCACTGTCTAGTTTTCCGGTCGGCGGTACTGCGAATAGGTCAGAGAACGATCACGTCGTGACTGAGACGAATGAGTATGATGGCGGTAGGCAGAAGGTGAGCGGCCGTATCGGGGTCTTGTCAGAGGTGTCGCAGAGTCAGCTAATGGGTTAAGTGTAGAGGGAGCACATGAAAAAAAAAAAAAGACGAACTAGGGTTTCGAGGGTGTGCGGCACTTCGACAGTGTTTAGCGCTGACAGCTATTGCAAAGTATTTTATCGTTAATCAGGGAGGTGCTGTAGTTCCGGAGAATCCCTGCTCGCTTCTAGCGCTTCAGCAGCACACAGCTTCGCCTTATGTTATCGAACCGATCTCCACCACACGGAAGGCAACATTCGGAAATCCTTCGTGAATGGTCTCTCGAAGCATCAAAACGTCTTACCGTGAAGTTAACATAAAAATAAAGGAAACATGTCTCACATGGCGGGAGCCATTCTAGTTTTGTACATAGCCGCCGCAGTCAATTATTTGATTTTCTTGCTGTCGATAACTTCGTTAAATATCGTAAAGGACGGCGTTTAGTAGGAATTTAGAATAACAGTTGATCGACTGCCTACGTTTCCGAGGCTCTTACTGCACAGCACGTTCTGCTACAATTTCAGAGTTTCCGAGCTCCGGAATATCACTCTCTCTCTCTCTCTCTCTCTTATATATATATATATATATATATATATATATATATATATATATATATATATATATATATATATATATATATATATATATATATACATATATATATATATATATATATATATATATATATATATATATATATATATATATATATATATATATATATATATATATATATATATATATATATATATATATATATACATATATATATATATATATATATATACATTACGTGTTGCGTCAATAAGCTATTGTAAGCATTGCACCTAATTGTGGGGTGGTTTTCTCACACATTTGCATTTTATTTGTTATGTTTTTAATGTGTCGTAAGGCATTGACATGTCAAGATTACCATCGCTCGTCCTCTTCGTGAGACTTAAAAGAAAGTGCTGTTTAACGCGTCTAAACTCTAAAGGGCTTTACATCAGACATCATATTAGATAACTTCAAATATTTTGCGAACCTGCCGTCTTTATCTTGTACGCAGAGCTCTGTACACAAGCATCTTTGCTTTGCTTTCCGATCGGAATACTGCCACCGCAGCCAGGCTTCGAACCTGCGAACTTGTGTTCCGCAGCCAATTACAATAGGCACTTAGCCAGCGAGGTGGGTCTCCGTGATTCGCCTCTTTCAGTAAAAAGAAAATATTAGCAAACTATTAAAAACTAGAAAACACCCTGCCTTTGTACGAAAGCGTTACTGCGATCAACTCTACGTAATTTAAAGCAAGTGTAGAAATAAACAAGGAACAATACATCATATTAGCAAAGCCTACGGGGAACTTGTATATGGCTTGACGAAAACCTCGTCCTCTTAATAAAGCACCATCATCGTATGTACGCGCCCCCACTCTGTAACGTCATCGGTGTCCCCAAACTTTCGACCAGTGAAGAAGACGACCACCGACAAAAGCGCCAACGAAGTTCACCTGCAAGTATCATATCATATTTGTCATATCCTTAGTTGCTGTGCAGATCTATCGTAAGGAAAACATGAAGAGGATATTTTCTGAAGCGGCCCGTTCGTACCTTGCCATTGCTACTTTATCATTTTCACTATGGTGATGAAAAACATTTTGCATATGACCATGACGCGTGCCACCATGGCAATCTGCACTTGACCGCCGAACGTTATCAGCCCCACTGCGTCATCGTTTAAAGTTTGCCAGGATGACAGCTGGACGCAAAGAGCACGACGTAGGCTTGTCAGTGGCGCATTCATTTCTCCTTGAACACCAAGCGCCCAGTTTTGTTTTTTACCGGTCACATGCGTAATAATAATTCGGAAATTAGGAGTAGTCGTACAGCGGGAAAGTAAACGATATGAATGATAATTATCTCCCATGCATAAATGTTTCCTTCCTTATCAGGGCTTGTATGTGTGCTGTTTCATTTGCTTGTGTGTGTTGATGTTCAGTTCACTTTCCATTGCGGAGCCAACACAAATCTTTTCTTTTTTTCTTTTCGCAGGGTTTTGTGTCAATGGCGTATGCATCTAAGAAACGGCGAGACACTATCATTTTTGCTATAAGTTTTTCTCTGGAAAGCTAGTAAATTGTCACTCAGAATTTGTAAGGAGATCTAGGCAAGAACAAATATACATAAAAACATTCATCGTTTTTGTTCGAATGCGATACCACCTATTCCAAGTGCTGTCGGTGTCGCACTCGCGCTGAATGCTACCACACTGATGAAACAAGAATGTTGTGTTGCAGTTCCCACCACTCACGTTTCACGTGCCAAGGTGCTCGAAACCTCAAGCTACTGCACCAATGAAACATTTCTGACCCCGTATTCAAGGCTTTTTCAACACGTTGCAGTATCCCAAGACTTGTTGGCACAAAATAATAAAGAAGTCAATTAGACGCACTTTCTCCTTCCATGGAGCCGGCTTGACAGTGGAGTACACTTACAAAGATGTCTTAGGCTGTCTATAGAAATTCTATTGACTTTTTATAGACGATCTTGCCTTTCTTTAGGTTTGGTCCTTTGTTGATCTATAGATGGAAAGTCGATAAGATTTCTATTTATTTTTGTCTGCTCAAAATCTATAGAAGGTGTATACAAAAATGGCTATGGTGTTTGTTTCTTTTTTGTCTACTTCCCCTCTATAGACTACGTGTAGACGAAAGTCGATACAGCCTCTATTTATTTTTGTCTATTATTTGTCTATAGACTTTCTATAGATGAAAGTGAATAAGGTTTCTATTTATTTTTGTCTTCTCGCAGTCTATAGAGGGTCTATAGAAAAATGTCGATATGGTATTTTTTTGTCTACTTCCCCTTTATAGAATACCTATAGAGGAAAGTCGATAAGCTTTCTATTCCTTTTTTGTCTATTCGGAGCCTATAGGCGATCTATAGAAATAAGTCGACATGGTGTTTGTTTCTTTTTTGTCTACTTCCCCTCATAGAATAACCACAGACGAAAGTTGATACAGTCTCTATTTATTTTTGCATATTATTTGTCTATAGACTTTCTGTAGACGAAAGTCGTTAAGGATTCTATTTTTTTTGTCTACTTGCAGTCTATAGACAGCCTACAAAAAGAAGGCGATATGCTGCTTGATTCTTTTTTGTCTACTTCCCCTCTATAGACTGGCTATAGAAGAAAGTCGATACAGTCTCTAATTATTTTGTCAATTTTTAGTCTATAGACTTTGTATAGACGAAAGTCGATGAAGTTTCTATTTCTTTTTGTCTACTTTCAGTCTATAGACGGCCGATAGAAAAAAGTCGATGAGGTGTTTTCTTTTTTGTCTACTTCCTCTACATAGACTACCTATAGACGAAAGTCGATACAGTCTCTCTGTCATTGTATTGTCTATATCCTTGGTCTTTAGACTGTCTACAGAGGAGAGTCGATGAGGTATTGAATAATTTTGCCTGCTCCCAGTTTATAGATTGTCTATAGAGAAAAGCTGATAAGGTGTACATTTTTTTGTATATTCCAGTCTACGTAGTTCTTCATAACCACACTCAAACACATAATTATGGAGCAACAGAAAGCTGTAACGCGAGTTTCTCATGTTGCTCTACAATGTTATCATTGAGACTTTTCGTCTAATTACATAATGGAGAAGTTGATTAATTAAAACTAATTATGTGATCAGGGTAATAGCATTTGCATATTTAAGGTCTGGCTCGAATTAAGTGAAACACCCCGTATATTTCTTTGCAATTCGAATTATTCTCCACAGTTTGCTGTATCACCGACGACGAAGGCCATAGGGTGGGACGTCACGAAAGGTCATGTTAACTTGAGCGAACAGCCCGTACACCGATTGTGGTGAGGTGTGAGATGAGGTTGAAAACTGGCGATACGGTAATTGTCTTATTGCTTCAGGCTTACATGCCGTACATAGATTGACTGTAGACAAAAGTCATTATTCTCAGCCCAGCTCGTGTACGCTGTAACCAAGCGTAGGTAGTTGGGGAAAGTACGGAGCTACGTTTTATATAAGCCACTGAAGTTTATACTACTGAAATTGCTGTACAGTCTTTTTGTAGACATTAGTATACACATTGGGTATACCTCCGCATTTCTTGACCACATGAGATGATCTACGTAGTCGCTGTCAAAAATCCCAAGAGTTTTCGCAGTTGTCATAGCATGACCTTTGCGGCTGTGGAATACAGAAAAGAAAATGTCGATCCAGTCGTGATAATAGATGTCATGAATGGTAACTTTAGCCTCAAGCGGATTCGAAACAGGCATCAAGCTAACAGCACAGACGCTCGTAATGTTTGTAGATGACAACACAGACTTTGTGAGTGTGCGATGAACCCATGTCGCGCATTCGCTGTGTGCGTTGTGTGTCGTCTGATTCTCAGATAGTTTTCCCATTTTCCTCATATATCGGCAGCACCACTAACATCGGATCGTTTTTCGTTTCTCATTCACTTAATATATGTGCCAAATCCTCTGAGCCCACACAGTATTTCGCCGGCGGTATGCCTGCGCGGCCATGCGTATGAGTAAGTCAATGCTGTACTGATGTCTTTGACCTATCATCGGAACAGAAAATTTGCGCTAACATATGTGCGGGTATCACATTTGGCGGTACGCTGAAAGATATGCTAGGATTGCACTGTAATACTCAACGTCGCTGAAGATTATGCAAACGCCCGACGGGCGATGTGATGGCTTTTATTTTACAAACAGCGCATTCATCCAAGTGTGCGTTCCAGTTCCATACCATAGGCAACAACATTTGCAACACAAAGTGCCAGCGCATTTCTTTTATCCATGAAAAAAAAAGAAAAATGTAAAAGAAAAGCAACCCATGCCACGCGTATTTCGCGCAAGGAGAAAGAGAAAAAACAAGAAAAAAATGAAGAAGGAAAAGGCGCTCGGACTTCTAGGAGCGCACACAACCTCGTCGCCCTGAGCTCCTGCGCAGCGCAATGGTAGCTAAAACCCCTTAAACTTTGTAAAGTAGTTCCACGCTTTGAAGAATGCCGCCTCCTCCTCACGCGCTCTGGCCGCCGCCGCGTCACTATTGGCCTAATAGCATCACGTGGGCCCTGGCGCCTTGCTTCAGCGTCATTTTTGCTCTAGAAGCGTCTACGGAGTGGCGAGAAGCGCATATTGGCGCCTTTGCTACGCTCGAGCCGTGTAGGTGGCGTCACGGTTGATGAGGGAGCGTGAAAGAGAGGAGGAACGAGGAGGAGTGAAGGCGGCTGAGCAGACTGTCGCTACTTTACGAAGTTTAAGGGGTTTTAATGGTAGCAACAGCGGTGCGCTATCTGTCCGCGTCAGTTTGAATTCTCAACGATTGAGCCAGGCACGCAAACGCTTGGTGCAGCGGTCTGCTGTGTCTGCCTGAACCTTGGTGTGTGTGTCTTCTTTGTGGCATTACACATCAACTACACGGAACGGTAAGTTTTAGCAAACATGTTTTCCGTCAATAGCGCATTATTGGCTGTGCGCATTTCGCAGCACGAACCGCTGCATGTAGCGTAGGCAACTCGGGCATGGTGTTGGTTTGTCGCTTGCACGATTTGATAACGCGTTCTTCTTTTCGCTTCTGCTGTATCGAATGTTTTACGGCAAGGGATCGCTCACACTTGTTAATTTTAGCGTCATACACTCTAAGAACAGTTTACACCCTTTGGCTTGCCCCTTCTGCCACACAACAATAATCGTCATCTGCCTTGATGCGTTTCCTTTCTTTAAAGCTGCGAGCCCGAAACTTCCCCGTAAGGAACCGCCCGCGCGTTATCAGAAGGGGCCTCCAAAGGGTATAAACAGTTCTCTGCTGATAACGCGCGCGCCGTTCATTACTGGAAAGTTCCGGGCTCGCAGCGTTAAAGAAAGGAAACGCATCAAGGCAGATGACGATTATCGTAGTGTGGCAGAAGGGGCATGCCAAAGGGTGTAAACTGTACTTAGAGTGTAGTTGATGTCCATAAAAAAAAAAATACACCATGCTTTGCCTTGATACTCAGCAGCCACTAAGCGGATTGCGTGTGTCGAGCAGCCAGTGTCGGTTGATCTCATTTCGTGGCGCTCGATTGGGGCGCCATGAACGCTGCGCCGCATGTGTAGTGGAATTCCCGTGACACGCTTTACGCATATATCTCGAAATTGCGTTAGCGTGAGGAGTTTTGCAACAGTTGAGTAAATGCTAACGTACTCGGATGAAGGCAGTGTTTGCGGAGCATGCATCAGCAGTGAGTGCGCTGCCGTTTTCGTATAGGGTAAAAGTAGCAGTATCTTTCAGGCTCCTGGCAACCAGTCTTAATAATTTTGCAAGTTACCGCAAGCAAAACACGGTACTTGAAGAAAGGGAAAACACGAAGCGGGTAGGTTCATGAATATGTTCATGCATATATTCAGATTCACCGAATCTAAACATATAAAACTGCAAAATCTTTTGGAGCATGAAACCTGCGATAAGCTCAGTCACTTGCAGCTTCGCAACTTAGCCGAAAAGATGAGACAACAATAAATTAGTCGCTCGGGGACGCACCTTTAATGTTTCAAACTGAAGGCGTCGGGTTTGATGATAGTTCGAATATTTCTTTTTTTTCTGTCTCTTTTATGAACAGTTTAACAGAAGAAGTTATTTTCCGGGCTACTTGAAAAGCGTTAAGCGCCTTTCCATGCTTCGGCGTTATGGAGTTTACGTGCCGTTAGCTGCTTCTGCAGATTCTCATTTCGCCAATCGTGCATGGTATGAAGCCCTTGTCGTGCCTAATAAGTGTTCCGGTTTTCATTACTGTTGCATTTAGGGCCGTCGTCTTGAACGAAAAAGAGCCAGATTATTAATTTTGTGGTCTTTTCTTAGTAGATAGTCGCACAGACTATTCAAACAATTTTGTGGACATTGCGCTGGTTCTACCCTTATAAACACACCTAAGAGATCGTAACATGTTTTAGCTAAGTAACGTTATCAATACATGTGCATTCTACTGAAAGTGTCACAAATGTATTCATCTCGGAGTACGAGAAAAGAGACATTGCAGACTGTTCGAAACGCAAATAAGTTGCAATTCTTAACGTGATTCTTTAAAACTGCAGCCATTATTCTGAGTATGTTCATTCGGCATGGGCATATTGCATTAACACCCTAAAATGTGCACAGTTCAGCCGGGTATCTTTGTTTCAGCAATGATTATTATAGGAATCGTTTAGGATTCTCGGATTTGTGTCTTATTTCGATTAGTACACTATGTGTCACATGAACCTGTCTTGAAACGATGCGTACCGTTGCTGGCCATAGTGCAAGGCCATAATTATAGACTGTCTTTAGACTAGTCTTAAGAAATTTCTGTATATGGTCTATAGAGATTTATCTATAGACATTTATCCATAGATGGTCTATAGACATTTGTATATAGACATTCCATAGACTTCAGTCTACAAAAGAATTGTATTAGACTATACACTTTGTCTATAGACATTCTGAAGACATTTGTCTGCAAGCGTGTTTTCATTACTACATAGACAGTCTATAGACCCATCTAGAGACAGTCTATACACCTAGACTTTTTATAGGCTAGCCTATAAAAAGTGTATGGCCATACGTCTATACACGGCCTATAGATTAGTCTAAAGAAAGGTCCGTAGACAGTCTATAGACTTCATATGCAGATGTCTATAGACTCTCTATAAGCATTCTATAAAAAATTTGTAAGGGTAAGAGCTTCCGCTCTGGCTTCCCCTACCGGTATGAGTACTGTGCAGCACACATTCCACCGTTTTATTTCGGTGGTTGTGTGCAAATTCCAAGGATACATCGGTTTCAGTACATAAAGCGAAATGTCAAGTTAAACTGTCAGAAAAGTTATCTCCTTACCACATTTCTCGCGACAAATCAGACATCTTCATTTGAGGGAAGAGCAACCTCAACAGTTCAACTAAGTTTTCTGTTTGGCAATCTCTCTCGTACACGGCCATTCTGGATGGCCGAACTCGGAGACAATGCAGACTAAAAAAGCTGGGTCGATGTTCTACTGCGATGACTTAATGTGCATCACTGGCTGTGGACCAACGGGTTTGTGTCGCTATTCGTTAGGCCTGTAACGCAGCAAAGTTGGTTACGTGCCACTGGTGCTAATACATGCAAGCCAAAGAATAGGTGCGAATGGGTATGCGCCATTGGGCATCTGCAAATGGACATTTGCGTTTCTTCAAAGAAAATATTGGAAGCGAACACGAGTCGCTTTCTGGCAAAGCAACAAGACAGAGAACCTACGTTATGACGAAGACTTATAGCTTCCATGTCAACTGTTTTTGACTGTGAAGAGTTTTTTTCTCTCAGTGTGAACGCATAGATGACTATCATGTGCGAAAAAATGCATGGACCCCTTATTTAAGTATACGCCGTGAAACAACCTAAAATTTCGTACCATGCGCAATGTGACGTGCAGGAGGGTTCCGGGAGGGTGCAGGTACAAGAGCGCGTAGTCAAAAGTCTTTACTTATACAAAGCGACAATTCAAACCAGCGTTTGTTGTCTCTCTCTTGAGGGCTTCTGAACCCCGGTTACCTGGATTGGAGTAGGTTACATACTATGTATCAGCTATTTCTATAAGTAAAATACGAATAAAAGCGAACGAATAAAGATATATGTGATATACGGAGTGGCAATTTTTAGGTTTTTTGCGGAACTATTAAAAATCGCCTTTGGCAGTCGGATATTGTCTTTGGGCTGGGTTATTCGAAGAAGTGGACATTACTAGCACAAGAAATCAAAACACATGTTCAACTAATTAACTAAATTTCACTAATTGCCTTACTAATTTATGACTTTACTGCACATGTGGCAATTTACGAATTGTAACCGGTGAACTTGCAAGGCGCATACACTGATGGATTTGCAGGATGATACCACTTCCGATGTATTATTTTCCAAAGTGTGGACCGAAACACATGGGCGTTCTAGGTACTTTTGTGCTTCCTTGCAACAAACAGGGTTTAATAACCCTGTAAGTGGAACAAAGCGCATAATTACAGCAAGTATGATGGCTCATATCTCGAAATCGGAATCATTCTGGAAATCAATTTCAAGTAGATTCGTCTTGCAAACCTACTGGCTCAAATTTGTAAACAAAATTAGTGGTCTTTTGCTAATTATTTGAATATGTATGTCGAATGATTTCACCAATAATGTCCCCCTCTTAGAATAAGCGAGCTAAAGGACTAGAATTATGTTATCTGCAACAAGCTCTACTCAGAAATTCCATAAAAGTTAACGATCGCCCTGCCTATTATATCCTCTTCTTCAAAACACTTACGGGACATTTAAAACGCCAGGCCTATATATATGCATATATTCCCATATTCGGAGCCATCATTCCTTCTAAAATACCGAAGAATACCACTGATATTTCCTGTCGCTTTCTGTGTCTCCTCTTTAACCACTCTGTATCATCAGGTAAGCTGCCTAAGGCATGGAAGATCGGTAATGTAGTTCCCCTATTTAAATCTGGTGACAAGCACTCGCCCTGCAATTATCGAGCCATTTTACTAGCATGCAGTGCTTAAAATTACTTGAACATATAGTAGTTTCTCATATCTACGGTCACCTTCAATCAAAAAACCTTTTTTTTTCTCTAATCAGCATGGCTGCAGAAAAAGCTACTGATGTGAATCTCAGTTATTTGAATTCACGACTGATCCCTTTAAAATGATCTCTAGCGATCAAACCGATTGCCCCTTTCTTGATTTCGCGAAGGCGTTTAATACTGCACCTCATTATCGTTTTTTTTCTCCAAATTGTCTGCTCGTTGTATTGATTCATTAACACTTTCTTGGCTACGTAACTTCTTGTCTTCATGTCAGCACTTTACAGTGGTCAACGACATTTCGTGTAACCTTTGCGACGTCTCGTCCGGTGTCCGCCAAGGCAGTGTGCCAGGTCCATTACACCTTTTATTACACATCAACGACTTGCCCGCTAACCTTTCATCCCCATTTAGGTTGTTGGCTGACGACTGCGTCATCTACCGCAATATTAAAAGTTTCTGTGACCATCTTGCTCTCTAAAATGACCTTGTACTGACATATAGACGGTGCGTAACTTGGAAGATGTCCCTTAACGCCTCCAAATGCAAGTTAATGTCGTTTAGTTGAAGGCCCACTAACTCAGTGTTCCACTATTCGAATAATAATACCATAGTTTCGACTGCTCCATCGTACAAATATTTCGCCGATTATCTTTCATCGGACTTATCCTGGACAACGCATGTAGCAACTGTCTCACCCAAAGCTTCTCAATCTCTCGGCTACCTGCGTAGAAACTTGCGTAACACGCCTTCTAATGTACTAAAACTAGCATATCTTACTTATGTTCACCCAAGACTAGAATACGCTTCATCCACATGGCCACCATATCAAGATTATCTAATCCGTATCTTAGAAGCCGTTCAGAAAAGAGCAGCAAGATTCTTCGCTGGCCACGACGACTATAATTCGAGCATTACCTGAATAAAATAAGACCTTGCACTTCAGTAATTAGAAGGTGGCCGCGTCATTCCTGTTTTATGTCTGTTTCACATGTAGATTTATAGTAATAACTTTCACTGCCGCTTCCTGCTCCTATGTGCAAATCTCGTCGCATTCACAACGCACATAGTTTCATGCGCATTCATGGTCGAACGCAGGCATTTAACTCCTCACCACTACCAAGAGCTATTGCACATTAAGACAGTCTCCCGGATCGCATTGCATCCATCTCCAATCGTGAAACATTCAGTGATAACCTGAATTCGTTGCGTATTAATATTGTATAACGATGTTTCACTTTGCTATTTTTGTCATATAATTACAGTTGCCCCCATTCCTCAATTACCTTCAATGGGCCTCTAAGGTAATGTGAATAAATAAATAAATAAATAAATAAATAAATAAATAAATAAATAAATAACGCCATTTTGCGAACATAATCATGTGGAATAAACTCCATTGGCACGGGTTTAATGTTTATCGCATTATCACTTGTGCGGCATCGGGACATCTCATGAACAAGTGAACGCGTTCGTATGATGCGATAATATATAAATCAAGTGCATATGAAGCCACCAGGTACAGAAGCGAAAGAAAGGAACTAGCAATATCATGTTGTTTTATTTCATCTGAAGACTAATAAGAAAAGCGAACTAAAACTGTGCAAAAAAAAAAAAGAACAACTAGCCGCCGGTGGTAGCCGAACCCACATATTCCGCATTAGGCCTGGGGTTATCTGCAAGCTAGGTATAGCGACGGCTATTACGTCATTCGCCATTCTTTGCGAGTACTTATATATCAGTACAAGATTTGGCACTTGTAGTGTTAGCTAGTTTTCACTAACGGACATCGCGGCGGAGGTGCATTGATTAGGTGTCCATACTCTTTGGATATTTGGTTTGATACAGTTACTAAGTCTATACCGCTTAAGCAACGCGTTTGAGAAAGAAAGACAAAGACAGCTCTTGTGATTCTTGTCCGTGTCGCTTAAGTGTTATGTTCACAGTGACTAAACATTATTTAACCACGGTAGTTTAATAAAGACGCGAACATTAGGAACCACGCCGATGGCCTATATGCCTTCGTTTGCTACCTGAAGGCATAAAAACTCTCGGAATCCACACCATCGCTGAGCCGCGAACTGATTTCAAACAAACCAATAATAATTGTCCCCTATGCATTCCTTCGCTTTTTTCTCTATTATCTTCAAATCATT